>NC_088408.1:32054301-32154301 GCF_034236695.1 Oncorhynchus nerka
GCTCTATATACCTTCCGCCCCAGCTCCAGTCCTAGCTCTATATACCTTCAGCCCCAGCTCCAGTCCTAGCTCTATATACCTTCAGCCCGAGCTCCAGTCCTAGCTCTATATACCTTCAGCCCCAGCTCCAGTCCTAGCTCTATATACCTTCATCCCCAGCTCCAGTCCTAGCTCTATATACCTTCATCCCCAGCTCCAGTCTTAGCTCTATATACCTTCAGCCCCAGCTCCAGTCCTAGCTCTATATACCTTCATCCCCAGCTCAAGTCCTAGCTCTATATACCTTCATCCCCAGCTCCAGTCCTAGCTCTATATACCTTCATCCCCAGCTCCAGTCCTAGCTCTATATACCTTCATCCCCAGCTCCAGTCCTAGCTCTATATACCTTCAGCCCCAGCTCAAGTCCTAGCTCTATATACCTTCATCCCCAGCTTCAGTCCTAGCTCTATATACATTCATCCCCAGCTCCAGTCCTAGCTCTATATACCTTCAGCCCCAGCTCAAGTCCTAGCTCTATATACCTTCATCCCCAGCTTCAGTCCTAGCTCTATATACTTTCAGCCCCAGCTCCAGTCCTAGCTCTATACACCTTCAGCCCCAGCTCCAGTCCTAGCTCTATATACCTTCAGCCCCAGCTCCAGTCCTAGCTCTATATACCTTCATCCCCATCTTCAGTCCTAGCTCTATATACCTTCATCCCCAGCTTCAGTCCTAGCTCTATATACTTTCAGCCCCAGCTTCAGTCCTAGCTCTATATACTTTCATCCCCAGCTTCAGTCCTAGCTCTATATACTTTCAGCCCCAGCTTCAGTCCTAGCTCTATATACTTTCAGCCCCAGCTTCAGTCCTAGCTCTACATACTTTCAGCCCCAGCTCTATACACCTTCATCCTCAGCTTCAGCCCCAGCTCCGGTCCTAGCTCTATACCCCAGCTCCACCACTATAGCCCAGCTCCACCACAATATCCCAGCTCCACCACTATTCTCAAGCTCCACCACTATAACCCAGCTCCACCACTATAGCCCAGCTCCACCACAATACCCCAGCTCCACCACATTCCCCAAGCTCCACCATTATAACCCAGCTCCACCACTATACCCCAGCTCCACCACTATACCCCAGCTCCACCACTATATCCCAGCTCCACCACTATACCCCAGCTCCACCACTATAGCCCAGCTCCACCACTATAGCCCAGCTCCACCACTATACCCCAGCTCCACCACTATAGCCCAGCTCCACCACTATACCCCAGCTCCCATCATTCACTCCCACATCCTCTCTTTTTCTCTTGTTCTCCCTCATCCTCTCTCTCTCTCTTTCTCTCTCTGTTTCCCTCTCTGTTTCTCTCTCTCTCTCAATCTCTCTGTCTCTCTCTTGCTATCTGAGGCCCTGTGTGTGCTTTACAGTGGGGCTTAGCAGCTCCTATATCTCAGCATGGATACCCAGCAGGTAGCTATCGCCATCCGCAGTTCACCACCGGGTGCACGCCAGCCCCCGGTTGGCGCCGGGCCAAGCTGGCACCGCCAGATATGATTTGAGACACACATTTTCTGTGGTGGTACCGAGTTGGGACGTCATGTCATCGTTCTGAATGCCCATCATGGCAGTCTCCCTAAGAAGCCTGGTCGCTAGGGAGACCTCAGCTGCAGTGGGCAGCGCTAACACTTATTGTCACAGATAGATGGGAGGAAGATGTGTGTGTGTGTGTGTGTGTGTGTGTGTGTGTGTGTGTGTGTGTGTGTGTGTAAAAATCCAGGGCTGTAGCTAAGATAATGCAGTGGCAGGTGCTATTTTTTTCTCTCCCACTCAGCTCTGAAGAATGGAGCAGAGCAGGAGCTTGAGACAAGAGGCTGAGGTGAAACAAAACAAGGTGAGCAGGCCTGGCGGACAAGAGGCTGAGGTGAAACAAAACAAGGTGAGCAGGCCTGGTGGACAAGAGGCTGAGGTGGAACAAAACAAGGTGAGCAGGCCTGGTGGACAAGAGGCTGAGGTGGAACAAAACAAGGTGAGCAGGCCTGGCGGACAAGAGGCTGAGGTGAAACAAAACAAGGTGAGCAGGCCTGGCGGACAAGAGGCTGAGGTGAAACAAAACAAGGTGAGCAGGCCTGGCGGACAAGAGGCTGAGGTGAAACAAAACAAGGTGAGCAGGCCTGGCAGACAAGAGGCTGAGGTGAAACAAAACAAAGGTGAGCAGGCCTGGCGGACAAGAGGCTGAGGTGAAACAAAACAAGGTGAGCAGGCCTGGCGGACAAGAGGCTGAGGTGAAACAAAACAAGGTGAGCAGGCCTGGCGGACAAGAGGCTGAGGTGAAACAAAACAAGGTGAGCAGGCCTGGCGGACAAGAGGCTGAGGTGAAACAAAACAAAGGTGAGCAGGCCTGGCGGACAAGAGGCTGAGGTGAAACAAAACAAGGTGAGCAGGCCTGGCGGACAAGAGGCTGAGGTGAAACAAAACAAGGTGAGCAGGCCTGGCGGACAAGAGGCTGAGGTGAAACAAAACAAGGTGAGCAGGCCTGGCGGACAAGAGGCTGAGTTGAAACAAAACAAGGTGAGCAGGCCTGGCGGACAAGAGGCTGAGGTGAAACAAAACAAGGTGAGCAGGCCTGGCGGACAAGAGGCTGAGGTGAAACAAAACAAAGGTGAGCAGGCCTGGCGGACAAGAGGCTGAGGTGAAACAAAACAAGGTGAGCAGGCCTGGCGGACAAGAGGCTGAGGTGAAACAAAACAAGATGAGCAGGCCTGGCGGACAAGAGGCTGAGGTGAAACAAAACAAGGTGAGCAGGCCTGGCGGACAAGAGGCTGAGGTGAAACAAAACAAGGTGAGCAGGCCTGGCGGACAAGAGGCTGAGGTGAAACAAAACAAAGGTGAGCAGGCCTGGCGGACAAGAGGCTGAGGTGAAACAAAACAAGGTGAGCAGGCCTGGCGGACAAGAGGCTGAGGTGAAACAAAACAAGGTGAGCAGGCCTGGCGGACAAGAGGCTGAGGTGAAACAAAACAAGGTGAGCAGGCCTGGCGGACAAGAGGCTGACCACTTGGCAGGACATTAAACCCAATCAGCAGTAGTCTGGTCTATTTATGGTCAATAAAGGATGTGTGAAGAGTGAAATATGTAATTGAGCATTAAGAGGTTGTAAAACACAACAGAAGACTCCAGCAGCAGCAGCGCATGTCTACAGCAGCCTGTTTATTTATGGCCTCTGTCACAAACACACACAACGTTGGATGCAGGCAGGTGAACAAAAGGAGTGAGGTTGTTGCTGAGATTTCCGCACCACCGTTCTGAATGTAAAGAACTAGAGCTACCAGTTCATATCTCCTATTCCTTTGTTTACAGTTTGCTAGCATCTTCAGGGGAATCGTGTTCATATGTGTGCTGTTAGGCGTGTGTTTGAATACTTACAATGTGTAGTAGATATATAGCTCCAGGCTTTTAATGTCTGTCCTGGCGCATATAACCACCGTGCTTACTGTACCATCCAACCATTCTAGAATCAGTCAACTATCACAGCCCCTCCTCTATGAAGATACATGTCAGTCTGGCAGCAGATGACTCATAGTTCATCTGAGAGACAAAGGAAACCATGCAGAAGAAGAATGACATGTTTATCTCTCATTTCTAATCTGTCTAAGAACTGAGTCATGGCAGGTCTTGGAGCCAACGGTTTAGTGGTGCATGGAAACGAATGGGACTTGGCATTCATCCACTCTCTAGCCTATCTATCCACAGCCTAATTCAGTCAGTCCAGGACCCTGGTGAGTGAGGTTCCTCTTCGTTTGCTCAGCTGACACGCTACCCCTCATCAGCTGACACGCTCCCCTTCATCAGCTGACACGCTACCCTTCATCAGCTGACACGCGCCCCTTCATCAGCTGACACGCTACCCTTCATCAGCTGACACGCTACCCTTCATCAGCTGACACGCGCCCTTTCATCAACTGACACGCTACCCCTCATCAACTGACACGCTACCCTTCATCACCTGACACACTACCCTTCATCAGCTGACACGCTCCCTTTCATCAGCTGACACGCTCCCTTTCATCAGCTGACACGCTCCCCTTCATCAGCTGACACACTACCCTTCATCAGCTGACACACTACCCTTCATCAGCTGACACGCTCCCTTTCATCAACTGACACGCTCCCCTTCATCAGCTGACACACTACCCTTCATCAGCTGACACGCTCTCCTTCATCAGCTGACACACTACCGTTCATCGGCTGACACACTACCCTTCATCAGCTGACACGCTACCCTTCATCAGCTGACACGCTACCCTTCATCAGCTGACACGCTACTCTTCATCAACTGACACACTACCCTTCATCAGCTGACACGCTACCCTTCATCAGCTGACACGCTACCCTTCATCAGCTGACACGCTACTCTTCATCAGCTGACACACTACCCTTCATCAGCTGACACCCCCCATTCATCAGCTGACACACCCCCCTTCATCAGCTGACACCCCCCCCCCTTCATCAGCTGACGCACCTCCCTTCTTCAGCTGACACACCCCCCTTCATCAGCTGACACACATACATCTCATCAGCTGAGAATGACATCATGCTGTGAACAGAGGTCACACCTCTCCTCTAAACCCCACACATCCAATCATTATCCATTCAATCATTCTATCACCCTTTCATTAGCAGGGGGCTCCTCGGATCAGAGGTCATCCTACCCCCAGGTGGACTAGCATGCACACTGACCCCAGCTGGGACCCCCTTGTAGGGGTAGATGAGGACTGGGGCTCCCCTGGGAGATCCAGGGGGCTTGGATCTCCTCAATGTCTCTGTCTCTGTCTACTGAGCACAGAGGCCAGGCAGCCAGGCAGTAGGGTCCTTGCTATCTGGGATCCTAGGGATGTACATACCCAATTGATGTTGACATTTTAAATGGTTACGGTAAGGATTAGGTAGGGGTTATTGTGAAGGTTAGGGTTAGGGTAGGGGTTAAGGTTAGGGTTAGAGTAGGGGTTAAGGTTAGGATTAGGGTAGGGGTTAAGGTAGGGTTAGGGTAGGGTAGGGGTTAAGGATAGGGTTAAGGTAGTGTTAGGGTAGGGGATAAGGTTAGGGTTAGCATTAGGGTAGGGGTTAAGGTAGGGTTAGGGTAGGGGTTAGGATTTAGGGTAGGGGTTAAGGTAGTGTTAGGGTAGGGATTAAGGTTAGGATTAGGATTAGGGTAGGGGTTAAGGTTAGGGTAGGAGTTAAGGTAGTGTTAGGGTAGGGGTTAGGATTAGGTTTGGGGTTAATCTATCTACTGTATCTGTCTACTGTATCTATCTACTCTAGTGACTATAAACTATCTACTGTATCTATCTACTGAATCTATCTACTGTATCTATCTACTGTATATATCTACTGTATCTATCTATCTACTGTATCTGTCTACTCTATTGACTATAAACTATATACTGTATCTATCTACTGTATCTATCCAATCTATTGACTATAAACTATCTATTGTATCTATCTACTGTATCTATCTACTCTATTGACTATAAACGATCTACTGTATATATCTACTGTATCTATCTACTGTATATATCTACTGTATCTATCTACTCTATTGACTATAAACAATCTACTGTATCTATCTATTGTATATATCTACTGTATCTATCTACTGTATCTATCTACTCTATTGACTATGAACTATCTACTGTATCTATCTACTGTATCTATCTACTCTATTGACTATAAACTATCTACTGTATCTATCTACTGTATCTATCTACTGTATCTATCTACTCTATTGACTATAAACTATCTACTGTATCTATCTATTGTATCTATCTACTGTATCTATCTACTGTATCTATCTACTGTATCTATCTACTCTATTGACTATAAACTATCTACTGTATCTATCTATTGTATCTATCTACTGTATCTATCCACTGTATCTGTCTACTGTATCTATCTGCTGTATTGACTATAAACTATCTACTGTATCTATCCACTGTATCTATCTACTGTATCTATCTGCTGTATTGACTATAAACTATCTACTGTATCTATCTGCTGTATTGCCTATAAACTATCTACTGTATCTATATGCTGTATTGACTATAAACTATCTACTGTATCTATCTACTGCATCTATCTGCTGTATTGACTATAAACTATCTACTGTATCTATCTGCTGTATTGACTATAAACTATCTACTGTATCTATCTGCTGTATATATCTGCTGTATTGACTATAAACTATCTACTGTATCTATCTGCTGTATTGACTATAAACTATCTACTGTATCTATCTATTGTATATATCTACTGTATCTATCTACTCTATTGACTATAAACTATCTACTGTATCTATCTATTGTATATATCTACTGTATCTATCTACTGTATCTATCTACTCTATTGACTATGAACTATCTACTGTATCTATCTACTCAATTGACTATAAACTACCTACTGTATCTATCTACTGTATCTATCTACTGTATCTATCTACTGTATCTGTCTACTGTATCTATCTACTCTATTAACTATAAACGATCTACTGTATCTGTCTACTGTATCTATCCACTGTATCTGTCTACTGTATCTATCTACTGTATCTGTCTACTGTATCTATCTGCTGTATTGACTATAAACTATCTACTGTATTGACTATAAACTATCTACTGTATCTATCTGCTGTATTGACTATAAACTATCTACTGTATCTATCTGCTGTATTGACTATAAACTATCAACTGTATCTATCTACTGTATATATCTACTGTATCTATCTGCTATATTGACTATAAACTATCAACTGTATCTATCTACTGTATATATCTGCTGTATTGACTATAAACTATCTACTGTATCTATCTACTCTTTTGACTATAAACTATCTACTGTATCTATCTACTGTATCTATCTGCTGTATTGACTATAAACTATCTACTGTATCTATCTGCTGTATTGACTATAAACTATCTACTGTATCTATCTACTGTATTGACTATAAACTATCTACTGTCTCTATCTACTCTTTTGACTATAAACGATCTACTGTATCTATCTTCTGTATTGACTATAAACTATCTACTGTATCTATCTGCTGTATTGACTATAAACTATCTACTGTATCTATCTGCTGTATTGACTATAAACTATCTACTATATCTATCTACTGTATCTATCTGCTGTATTGACTATAAAATATCTACTGTATCTATCTACTCTTTTGACTATAAACTATCTACTGTATCTATCTACTGTATCTATCTGCTGTATTGACTATAAACTATCTACTGTATCTATCTGCTGTATTGACTATAAACTATCTACTGTATCTATCTACTGTATCTATCTGCTGTATTGACTATAAACTATCTACTGTATCTATCTGCTGTATTGACTATAAACTATCTACTGTATCCATCTGCTGTATTGACTATAAACTATCTACTATATCTATCTACTGTATCTATCTGCTGTATTGCCTATAAACTATCTACTGTATCTATATGCTGTATTGACTATAAACTATCTACTGTATCTATCTACTGCATCTATCTGCTGTATTGACTATAAACTATCTACTGTATCTATCTGCTGTATTGACTATAAACTATCTACTGTATCTATCTGCTGTATCTATCTGTTGTATTGACTATAAACTATCTACTGTATCTATCTGCTGTATTGACTATAAACTATCTACTGTATCTATCTACTCTATTGACTATAAACTATCTACTGTATCTATCTATTGTATATATCTACTGTATATATCTACTGTATCTATCTACTCTATTGACTATGAACTATCTACTGTATCTATCTACTCAATTGACTATAAACTACCTACTGTATCTATTTACTGTATCTATCTACTGTATCTATCTACTGTATCTGTCTACTGTATCTATCTACTCTATTAACTATAAACGATCTACTGTATCTGTCTACTGTATCTATCCACTGTATCTGTCTACTGTATCTGTCTACTGTATCTATCTGCTGTATTGACTATAAACTATCTACTGTATATATCTACTGTATCTATCTGCTGTATTGACTATAAACTATCTACTGTATCAATCTGCTGTATTGACTATAAACTATCTACTGTATATATCTACTGTATCTATCTGCTATATTGACTATAAACTATCAACTGTATCTATCTACTGTATCTATCTGCTGTATTGACTATAAACTATCTACTGTATCTATCTACTCTTTTGACTATAAACTATCTACTGTATCTATCTGCTGTATTGACTATAAACTATCTACTGTATATATCTGCTGTATTGACTATAAACTATCTACTGTGTCTATCTACTCTTTTGACTATAAACTATCTACTGTATCTATCTTCTGTATTGACTATAAACTATCTACTGTATCTATCTGCTGTATTGACTATAAACTATCTACTGTATCTATCTACTGTATCTATCTGCTGTATTGACTATAAACTATCTACTGTATCTATCTGCTGTATTGACTATAAACTATCTACTGTATCTATCTATTGTATATATCTACTGTATCTATCTACTCTATTGACTATAAACTATCTACTGTATCTATCTATTGTATATATCTACTGTATCTATCTACTGTATCTATCTACTCTATTGACTATGAACTATCTACTGTATCTATCTACTCAATTGACTATAAACTACCTACTGTATATATCTACTGTATCTATCTACTGTATCTATCTACTGTATCTGTCTACTGTATCTATCTACTCTATTAACTATAAACGATCTACTGTATCTGTCTACTGTATCTATCCACTGTATCTGTCTACTGTATCTATCTACTGTATCTGTCTACTGTATCTATCTGCTGTATTGACTATAAACTATCTACTGTATTGACTATAAACTATCTACTGTATCTATCTGCTGTATTGACTATAAACTATCTACTGTATCTATCTGCTGTATTGACTATAAACTATCAACTGTATCTATCTACTGTATATATCTACTGTATCTATCTGCTATATTGACTATAAACTATCAACTGTATCTATCTACTGTATATATCTGCTGTATTGACTATAAACTATCTACTGTATCTATCTACTCTTTTGACTATAAACTATCTACTGTATCTATCTACTGTATCTATCTGCTGTATTGACTATAAACTATCTACTGTATCTATCTGCTGTATTGACTATAAACTATCTACTGTATCTATCTACTGTATCTATCTACTGTATTGACTATAAACTATCTACTGTATCTATCTACTGTATATATCTGCTGTATTGACTATAAACTATCTACTGTCTCTATCTACTCTTTTGACTATAAACTATCTACTGTATCTATCTTCTGTATTGACTATAAACTATCTACTGTATCTATCTGCTGTATTGACTATAAACTATCTACTGTATATATCTGCTGTATTGACTATAAACTATCTACTGTATCTATCTGCTGTATTGACTATAAACTATCTACTGTATATATCTGCTGTATTGACTATAAACTATCTACTGTATCTATCTGCTGTATTGACTATAAACTATCTACTGTATCTATCTGCTATATTGACTATAAACTATCTACTGTATCATCTGCTGTATTGACTATAAACTATCTACTGTATCTATCTGCTGTATTGACTATAAACTATCTACTATATCTATCTACTGTATCTATCTGCTGTATTGACTATAAAATATCTACTGTATCTATCTACTCTTTTGACTATAAACTATCTACTGTATCTATCTACTGTATCTATCTGCTGTATTGACTATAAACTATCTACTGTATCTATCTGCTGTATTGACTATAAACTATCTACTATATCTATCTACTGTATCTATCTGCTGTATTGACTATAAACTATCTACTGTATCTATCTACTCTTTTGACTATAAACTATGCTGTATCTCCGAGGGTGTGAAACCCACACACATACGGATCAACCTCCGTACTGGTCAGAGGAAGTGCAAGTGGCAGAATCCCCAAAATGGCGTCACTGTCCCTCATCTTCTCTCCCTCAGATGCTAGCTGCTGTGTTTGTTCCAGCGGTCCTGTGCTGTGTTACGTTACCACATGGCTAAATGCATAATTCAGACTAATTAATTTGCATATCAGACAGAGCGCTCATTTGGAATGCAAATACCTGCGCGCCCTGGTTAACCGCAGAAACGTGAAAGGCAGCGATAAGCAGCCTGACATGACTTTCTATTCAGCCATTTCAGGCAGACAGGAGAAAGAGGAAAACGTGGGGGAAGAGAATGAAATGAAAAATACACACCCGGCGCGGCGTGTTAAAAGAGCCAGAGCAGGATTAGAGAGAGGGAGAAGACAGGAGAGTCACGGTACACACACACACACACGCACACACACTCTCACACGCACACACACACGCCTTTGTGCACAGAAATGGACACAGAGAAAAGAGGGGAGATTTTTTTTTATGAAGAATGAACGAGGAGGGAGAGGAGAAATGATTGAAAGAAGAAATTAATTTCTAGGAATAATTCATGCTAACACAAAGAGAGCAGCCCTCCACCCATTGAGGAATCAAGAGTTATCACACAGGCCAGGCAGAGGTGAAAAGAAGACACTGTAGTTAGTCAGTTCTTCTACCCTCGCCCCTAATTCCACACACACAGATAAATACAGAAAATGATAGCGGTGCATCCAAGACAAAGTTTGATACAACAAAGGGACGTGGAAGCCTAAAATAAAGGCGTGATCAGCAGGTGCACCATCCAGAAACACCACTACCTCGGCAACAATGGAGCACACACCCCAACCATAGATGAGTCGAGGGGGAGGGAGAGAAAGAGGGAGAGAGGGAAAGAAAAGGAGAACGCCTTGTCTTTCTCTGTAGCCCCTCAGCCCCAGCCTCAGAGGTCATTTTCTGCAGTGCTGTGCCTCACACAGAGCGCTCCCCAATCACTCCCCACGTGAACAATACAATCAAGCCAGCCAGCGGAGCATCCACGGTCAATACCAGGACATTAAATTAACCAGACTCTTCCCAATCCTCCAGCTCTTCGGGCCAATACTAAATGGAGAATGGAACAGACAGTGGCTGAATCCGCTTTCCCCCCCCCCCCCCCGTTACAAATGGCTGTGAATGACAATACTTTGTCACGAGGCAGATTAGCAGAAAGAAAACACATCTATTCTATGTGGACTTGTTCCTTCCTGACTGAGTGATTGTCAGGAAGGGGATGGGAGACATTCACAATGCTCTGTAATGATTGCCTCATTTCAAAATGGGAAACACTGAAAACATTTCTAATGCTCTCAACATTGACTGTCAGGATAAGAGTCTATGGTATCGGGTGGATGGATAGAGAAGGAGAAAATGGACTCATCTTCCTCGTATGAGACAGTCAGGTCATTCAAACAGAGGTAATATCCTCATGTCATGCCTGTGTGTATTATTCATTATGTTTCTGCATGCAGTGTCTATGCAGTGTCTATGCAGTGTCTAAGCAGTGTCTATGTAGTGTCTATGCAGTGTCTGTGCAGTGTCTGTGTAGTGTCTATGCAGTGTCTATGCAGTGTCTATGTAGTGTCTATGCAGTGTCTATGTAGTGTCTATGCAGTGTCTATGTAGTGTCTATGCAGTGTCTATGCAGTGTCTATGTAGTGTCTATGCAGTGTCTGTGCAGTGTCTACGTAGTCTCTATGTAGTGTCTTGCATGTGTGCGTATGTAGTGTATGTGTGTGCGCATGCGTATGAGTGTGTTCTGCGTGCCTGGCGTTGTTCATGTGTGTGTGCTCTGTGCTGCTGGCACGGAGTGTGGCTTCACTGGAGAGGAAGATGGCATGGCTCCCTCCCTGGCAGAGCAGACCCTCTGTCCATAATGATGTTTAGGGAAATGTGGGCGCACGTGCCAAAAATCTGTTACATACCATTTGTTCAGGTCTCCTGTGGGTACCATCAGAAAGCAAATGAAAATGGGAAAGTCTGCTTGTGAGAGGAGAGCAAAAGAACAGGAGGAAGGAAATAAGATGGGCTGCTTCACTCCTTTACTAAACTAAAGGCAAAGGATGGGAAGTGTGAAGAACAGACTGTAAGAGGACAGAAGGACGGACAGTGAGTGACACCAGTGAGGTAGCATGACTGTTCACACCCTGATGAGATGATGAGATGGGGACTGACCATCACAGCTTCACCGCCATCATAGAAGTGGAGAGATGGATGTGTGTGTGTGTGTGTGTGTGTGTGTGCGTACGTACGCGCCTGCGTGCGCTAGAGGATTTTGAGGCTATATATCATAATGCCCGCTGAGAAAACCAGGTTTCCAATGGGATATTGTGTATTATAAACTTTGTGGGTAGAGCCTTGTCAGCTGATTGGCTGACAGCCGTGGTATATCAGACTGTATAACACGGGTATGACAAAACATTTATTTATTTTTATTGCTCTAATTACATTGGTAACCAGTTTATAATAGCAATAAGGCACCTCTGGGGTTTATGGTATATGGCCAATATACCACGGCTAAGGGTGGTGTCCAGGCTCTCCGCGATGCGTCGTCCTAAGAACAGCCCTTAGCCGTGGTATATTTGCCATATACCACAAACCCCCTCGGGCCTTATTGCTTAATTATAAATACCTGTGTTATTATACAACCAACAATTCAAGACTCTCGATGAACAAACAGAGGGACCGAGGTTGAGAGAAAGATGGAACACATTGGAAAAGAGGCTGATCTAGAGTCCGTAAGTCAACAGGAAGGATCAAAACGACAGATTCATCTTCCCAAGGTGGACAGACAAGGTTCCAATACGAGAGTGTGACCCAACGTTTTCCCCCGACACCCACAACAACACCCTTATTTACTCAACCTCTGTCCGCTTAACATTCCAAGACATTATGTCTGAAGGACAGACAGAGAGGGAGTGAGCGACAGAGAGAGGAGTTTAAAGGTGAGGAGAGGAGAGGAAGAAAGCTGAGTTCGCTCCTAAAGCAATTCGAAGACAGATTTGGCCGGCAGATGGTGTTTGTTAAACCAACTGGTGTGGTGCATTAGGATGTCGGGAGCAGCATGCTACCCTGCTCCATCTAAAATAGCCACAGATGGAGGGGTACAGGGGAGGAAGGGGGAGGTCGAAGGGGGAGCGCCGGGGCCCGGCAAGCTGGTCAGGAAATAACGAGAGCAGCTAGTGAACGGAGGGGGAACAGATAATTAGCCCAACCATGGCCTCCAGTCACTCACTCATTCCACCGAGAGAGGAGAGGAAAAAGGGGGGGAGGAGAAGAGAGGGAGAGAGGGGGAAGGTGTGATCTCTCAGGGTGTGCAGGTGAGAGGCTGTCACAGCTGGAGAGCACCCCCCCCCCATCAACAGGGTGGAGACTCACATTCACCACAGATACACTCTCTCTCTCTCTGCCAGAGCAGGAGATCAGCTAGTAACATTGTGCCACAGTAAAGTATGCTACTTACCCTGCGCAATCTCCCCACAGTGTCCTCCTATAATATCATTCTATATTTCATAGCAGTCCTCTTTCCCCTCACCCTCCTAAGTTTGCCATATCCCTATATCTCCTCTCTCTCTAACAGTCCACTAACTATCTCCTCTCTCTCTCTAACAGTCCACTAACTCCCTCCTCTCTCTCTAACAGTCCACTAACTCCCTCCTCTCTCTCTAACAGTCCACTAACTGCCTCCTCTCTCTCTAACAGTCCACTAACTCCCTCCTCTCTCTCTAACAGTCCACTAACTCCCTCCTCTCTCTCTAACAGTCCACTAACTGTCTCCTCTCTCTCTAACAGTCCACTAACTGTCTCCTCTCTCTCTCTAACAGTCCACTAACTGTCTCCTCTCTCTCTAACAGTCCACTAACTGTCTCCTCTCTCTCTAACAGTCCACTAACTCCCTCCTCTCTCTCTAACAGTCCACTAACTGTCTCCTCTCTCTCTAACAGTCCACTAACTCCCTCCTCTCTCTCTAACAGTCCACTAACTCCCTCCTCTCTCTCCAACAGTCCACTAACTGTCTCCTCTCTCTCCAACAGTTCACTAACTCCCTCCTCTCTCTCTAACAGTCCACTAACTGTTTCCTCTCTCTCTAACAGTCCACTAACTGTCTCCTCTCTCTCTAACAGTCCACTAACTGTCACCTCTCTCTCTAACAGTCCACTAACTCCCTCCTCTCTCTCTAACAGTCCACTAACTGTCTCCTCTCTCTCTAACAGTCCACTAACTGTCACCTCTCTCTCTAACAGTCCACTAACTCCCTCCTCTCTCTCTAACAGTCCACTAACTGTCTCCTCTCTCTCTAACAGTCCATTAACTGTCACCTCTCTCTCTAACAGTCCACTAACTCCCTCCTCTCTCTCTAACAGTCCACTAACTCCCTCCTCTCTCTCTAACAGTCCACTAACTGTCTCCTCTCTCTCTAACAGTCCACTAACTGTCACCTCTCTCGCTCTAACAGTCCACTAACTGTCTCCTCTCTCTCTAACAGTCCACTAACTACCTCCTCTCTCTCTAACAGTCCACTAACTGTCTCCTCTCTCTCTAACAGTCCACTAACTGCCTCCTCTCTCTCTAACAGTCCACTAACTGTCTCCTCTCTCTCTCTAACAGTCCACTAACTGTCTCCTCTCTCTCTAACAGTCCACTAACTGTCACCTCTCTCTCTCTAACAGTCCACTAACTGTCTCCTCTCTCTCTAACAGTCCACTAACTGTCTCCTCTCTCTCTCTAACAGTCCACTAACTGTCTCCTCTCTCTCTCTAACAGTCCACTAACTGTCTCCTCTCTCTCTCTAACAGTCCACTAACTGTCTCCTCTCTCTCTCTAACAGTCCACTAACTGTCTCCTCTCTCGCTCTAACAGCACTAACTGTCTCCTCTCTCTCTAACAGTGCACTAACTGTCACCTCTCTCTCTCTAACAGTCCACTAACTCCCTCCTCTCTCTCTAACAGTCCACTAACTGTCTCCTCTCTCTCTAACAGTCCACTAACTGTCTCCTCTCTCTCTAACAGTCCACTAACTGTTTCCTCTCTCTCTAACAGTCCACTAACTGCCTCCTCTCTCTCTAACAGTCCACTAACTGTCTCTTCTCTCTCTAACAGTCCCCTAACTGTTTCCTCTCTCCTCTCAACAATAGACAGCTTTCTACCTCAGAGGCTGTAAACCATGTGTTCTGCTGCTTACCTCGCTTCTCTGCTGAGACGACCGACCAGCCAAGAGGCAAACGCCGGAGATTGACTCTCCACCAATTAAGCCGACTGTCAGTGTGGGTGAGAAATCAGCCTGTCTGTAATTAGCTAGCTAGCTTCCCTTGGTCTGCCTGCCTACTGCTATACACCAGCTCTCAGTAGGCAGGCAGACCAAGGGAAGCTAGCTAGCTAATTACAGACAGGCTGATTTCTCACCCACACTGACAGTCGGCTTAATTGGTGGAGAGTCAATCTCCGGCGTTTGCCTCCTGGCTGGTCGGTCGTCTCAGCAGAGAAGCGAGGTAAGCAGCAGAACACATGGTTTACAGCCTCTGAGGTAGAAAGCTGTCTATTGTTGGCCTGTAATTGACACACTAATAGATGGGAACATGTCATACCAGTTTCTATCTTGACTCTTGAGAGGAGGATGAAGTCAAGTTTAAATGTCTCTGAGATGAGGAGAAGGGAGACGGAGAGAGAGGATCTGCTGTCTGTGTGTCCGTCAGGTGCCATGCTGTGAATGGTAAATGGTAAATGGGACACAATTCCCCCTGGAGATCAAAAACATGCATATTACATCTGAAATGTTCACTTTCCCTCGCAGAGAATTTTTTTAATAAAAAATGTGTAGCAATACAGTACTGTGGCTCATCTCATGTAGCCCATACACAGGACACTGTTACAGTAGCTCAGCATATGGCTACAGCCCAGGCCAACTGATTCCAAACAGATAGTAACCCCACAACCCCTTGCCTAGATCTTTGTCCAGCTTGTCTTTGACTTCCTACACCATCATTTACTGAAGCAAACTGAGACGGCAACGGCAGTTGACTTGTTATTGACAGCCATCCATCTGTTGGGGGGGTATGGGTCACTTCTGTTGGGCTACTTCCTAGTGGTCCTTCAGTGACTGGTCCTAGCAGGGGAGGGTCAGTGGAGAGGGAGACCCCACTGAATGAAGTGCCCTAGTGTCCATGTGCAAACTCCTCCCTCTCTCACTCTGGATCCCCCTCTCCTCCTCCCCCTCCCTCCTCCTCTCCTCCCCCCCTCCTCTCCGTGCAGCCCGGCCCGCTCGCTGCGTGGGATGATGCGGCACCTCAGACGGCAACGCTCCGACGCAATAAATATTAATAACCCTAAACCCCCAAAGTGGAGCGAGAGAGGGAGAAAGAACTACCACCACCCCAAAGTGGAGCAAGAGAGGGAGAAAGAAGCACCACCACCCCAAAGTGGAGCGAGAGAGGGAGAAAGAACCACCACCACCCCAAAGTGGAGCGAGAGAGGGAGAAAGAACTACCACCACCCCAAAGAAGTGGAGCAAGAGAGGGAGAAAGAACCACCACCACCCCAAAGTGGAGCGAGAGAGGGAGAAAGAACCACCGCCACCCCAAAGTGGAGCGAGAGAGGGAGAAAGAACTACCACCACCCCAAAGTGGAGCAAGAGAGGGAGAAAGAACCACCACCACCCCAAAGTGGAGCGAGAGAGGGAGAAAGAACCACCACCACCCCAAAGTGGAGCGAGAGAGGGAGAAAGAACCACCACCCCAAAGTGGAGCAAGAGAGGGAGAAAGAACCACCACCACCCCAAAGTGGAGCGAGAGAGGGAGAAAGAACCACCACCACCCCAAAGTGGAGCGAGAGAGGGAGAAAGAACTACCACCACCCCAAAGAAGTGGAGCAAGAGAGGGAGAAAGAACCACCACCACCCCAAAGTGGAGCGAGAGAGGGAGAAAGAACCACCGCCACCCCAAAGTGGAGCGAGAGAGGGAGAAAGAACTACCACCACCCCAAAGTGGAGCAAGAGAGGGAGAAAGAACCACCACCACCCCAAAGTGGAGCGAGAGAGGGAGAAAGAACCACCACCACCCCAAAGTGGAGCGAGAGAGGGAGAAAGAACCACCACCACCCCAAAGTGGAGCGAGAGAGGGAGAAAGAACCACCACCACCCCAAAGTGGAGCGAGAGAGGGAGAAAGAACCACCACCACCCCAAAGTGGAGCGAGAGAGGGAGAAAGAACCAACACCACCCCAAAGTGGAGCAAGAGAGGGAGAAAGAACCAACACCACCCCAAAGTGGATCGAGAGAGGGAGAAAGAACCACCACCACCCCAAAGTGGAGCGAGAGAGGGAGAAAGAACCACCACCACCCCAAAGTGGAGCGAGAGAGGGAGAAAGAACCACCACCACCCCAAAGTGGAGCGAGAGAGGGAGAAAGAACCAACGCCACCCCAAAGTGGAGCGAGAGAGGGAGAAAGAACCACCACCACCGCTCCCTCCCCATCTCCCTCCACCTCCCTGTACCCCAGGAAACAAAGAGCAACCAACCGCCGCCATATTGCCCTTTCGCTTCCCATTGGCCTCGCGCCTGTCCAACCACTGTGCCCTCGCTCCCTTAACCCGCTTCCACTTGAACCCTCTCCTCTCCCCCTCCCTCCATTTCCCCCTCTCTCTATCTCTCTCCGTCCCTCCCCTGACTCCCCCCATTAAGGACCCAGTCGCCAGTCAGAGCGTGCTTTATTAACCCCTTCCCTGACATCCATTTCATTACGTCGGGGGTCAACAGCTGATTAAAATACAGCCGAGGCGCCTCTCTACAGATGACCTACGACCCCAGCCAAACCCCGCTTAATTTGGTCTGGCTGGGCCAATCAGAGGACTTGAGGGATGGGACTGGGCTAGGAGGGGTGGGGGGCCCTCCTCTGTTTCCATGGCAACAGGGCCCTGCTGCTGGGTTTGCAGTGCGGAGCAGAAGTCTCAGCAGGGGGGAGGAGGATGGAGGAGGAGGGAGAGAGAAAGAGAGAGCAGACAATGGAGGAGGAAGAGAGAAAGAGAGAGCAGACAATGGAGGAGGAAGAGAGGATGGGAAGAGGACAAAGAGGCAGCAGAGGGAGTGTGTGAGCGCGTTTGTATTGTCTGTGAGTCTAGTCTGTGTGTGTATGTGAGCGCGTTTGTATTGTCTGTGAGTCTAGTCTGTGTGTGTATGTGAGCGCGTTTGTATTGTCTGTGAGTCTAGTCTGTGTGTGTATGTGAGCGCGTTTGTATTGTCTGTGAGTCTAGTCTGTGTGTGTATGTGAGCGCGTTTGTATTGTCTGTGAGTCTAGTCTGTGTGTGTATGTGAGCGTGTGTGTATGCAGCACACTTTGTCAGAGTAGTCATTGTGTAAGTGGAGGCTGTCGCTTTGTGCCCAGAAACACAGCCAACAATAGCAAACGCTGGAGTAAAATAAACAGGTTGCATTGTCTCAGACACGTGACTGGGGGGACATTAGTGGCAAATGGCCTCCTTTCAGCCGAGACGAGACACAACGAGACGAGCTCCGCTCACAGATGATATGATTGTCATGGTAGATGAGACATGAACCGGAGAATAAATTAGACCCCACTCCACAACCAATCGACGCAAATGTCAAACTTCACAGTTGGAGAAAACACACGAACCCAGTAAATGTGTGTTTCAAAACACTGCCACTGTTTTCAGCAAACAGCAGAGAAGCTAACAATGCAATATAACATGTAGCAGGTGATAATGTTCTGTTAAAAGGGGAAATGAAATGATGATTTCCCTTTTTATATGTCTGGAACACCTCCAAATCTTCCTGTTCTTCAGGACCGACAGACCGACAGACAGACCGACAGACCGACAGACAGACAGACAGACAGACAATCAGACAGTAGATAGATAGATAGATAGATAGATAGATAGATAGATAGATAGATAGATAGATAGATAGATAGATATAGATAATTTGGTATAAAGCAGACCTAACTCACTCTATTAAATTAATCAAAACAGGAACATTTTACATTTGGCTAGAATTTCAAAAGGACATTATCTTAACAGAGAAAAATGTCCTCCTGTGTGCTACCTACAGTATATCCCCCCACTAGAATCCCCATACTTTAATGAAGACAGCTTCTCCATCCTGGAGGGGGAAATCAATCATTTCCAGGCCCAGGGACATGTACTAGTCTGTGGCGACCTAAATGCCAGAACCGGACAAGAACCTGACACCCTCAGCACACAGGGGGACAAACACCTGCCTGCAGGTGACAGCATTCCCTCCCCCATATGCCCCCCTAGGCACAACTATGACAACATAACCAACAAAAATGGATCACAACTCCTGCAGCTCTGTCGCACGCTGGGTATGTACATAGTCAATGGTAGGCTTCGAGGGGACTCCTATGGTAGGTACACTGATAGCTCATATCTTGGCAGTAGTACTGTAGACTACTTTATCACTGTCCTCAACCCAGAGTGTCTCAGAGTGTTCACAGTCAGCCCACTGACACCCCTATCAGATCACAGCAAAATCACAGTCTACTTAAACAGAGCAATACTCAATCATGAGGCATCAAAGCCTAAGGAACTGAGTAACATTAAGAAATGCTATAGATGGAAGGAATGCAGTTTGGAAACCTACCAAAAAACAATTAGGCAACAACAAATTCAATCCCTTTTAGACAATTTCCTGGGTAAAACGTTCCACTGTAATAGTGAAGGTGTAAACTTGGCAGTAGAAAATCTTAACAGTATATTTGACCTCTCAGCTTCCCTATCAAATCTAAAAATCTCAAATAGAAACCCGATGAAGAAAATGAACAACAATGACAAATGGTTTGATGAAGAATGCAAATATACAGACAACAAATTCCAATTGGCTACACGTTAAAAACATTTTTGACCCCCTTTTCTCCCCAATTTCGTGGTATCCAATTGATTGTAGTTACTATCTTGTCTCATCGCTACAACTCCCGTACGGGCTCAGGAGAGACAAAGGTCGAAAGCCATGCGTCCTCCGAAACACAACCCAACCAAGCCGCACTGCTTCTTAACACAGCTCGCATCCAACCCAGAAGCCAGCCGCACCAAGGTGTCGGAGGAAACACCGTGCACCTGGCGACCTAGTTAGCGTGCACTGCACCCGGCCTGCCACAGGAGTCGCAAGTGCGCAATGAGACAAGGATATCCCTACCAGCCAAACCCTCCCTAACCCGGACGACGCTAGGCCAATTGTGCGTCGCCCCACGGACTTCCCGGTCACGGCCGGCTGCGACAGAGCCTGGGCGCGAACCCAGAGTCTCTGATGGCACAGCTAGCACTGCGATGCAGCGCCACCCGGGAGGCCTATAGTAAAACTCTAACATCATCCTTGGCTCTGGTATCTTCCCCAATATTTGGAACCAAGGACTGATCACCCCAATCCACAAAAGTGGAGACAAATTTGAGCATTATCATTAACAGCAGACTCGTACATTTCCTCCATTAAAACAAGGTACTGAGCAAATGTCAAATTGGCTTTTTACCAAATTACCGTACAACAGACCATATATTCACCCTGCACACCCCAATTGACAACCAAACAAACCAAAACAAAGGCAAAGACTTCTATGCTTTGTTGATTTAAAAAAAGCCTTCGACTTTCGATGATCTGGTGCTTCTGTCACCAACCAAGGAGGGCCTACAGCAGCACCTAGATATTCTGCACAGATTCTGCCAGACCTGGGCCCTGACAGTAAATCTCAGTAAGACCAAAATAATGGTGTTCCAAAAAAGATCCAGTCGCCAGGACCACAAATATAAATTCCATCTAGACACCATTGCCCTAGAGCACACAAAAAACTATACATTCCTTGGCCTAAACATCAGTGCCAAAGGTAACTTCCACAAAGCTGTGAACGATCTGAGAGACAAGGCAAGAAGGGCATTCTATGCCATCAAAAGGAACATAAAATTCAACATACCAATTAGGATCTGGCTAAAAATACTTTAATCGGTCATTGAGCCCATTGCCCTTTATGGTTGTGAGGTCTGGGGTCCGCTCACCAACCAAGACTTCACAAAATGGGACAAACACCAAATTGAGACTCTGCATGCAGAATTCTGCAAAAATATCCTCAGTGTACAACGTAGAACACCAAATAATGCATGCAGAGCAGAATTAGGCCGATACCCACTAATTATCAAAATCCAGAAAAGAGCCGTTAAATTCTACAACCACCTAAAAGGAAGTGATTCCCAAACCTTCCATAACAAAGCCATCACCTACAGAGAGATGAACCTGGAGAAGAGTCCCCTAAGCAAGCTGGTCCTGGGGCTCTGTTCACAAACACAAACAGACCCCACAGAGCCCCAGGACAGCAGCACAATTAGACCCAACCAAATCATGAGAAAACAAAAAGATAATTACTTGACACATTGGAAAGAATTAACAAAAAAACAGAGCAAACTAGAATGCTATTTGGCCCTAAACAGAGAGTACACAGTGGCAGAATACCTGACCACTGTGACTGACCCAAACTTGAGGAAAGCTTTGACTATGTATAGACTCAGTGAGCATAGCCTTGCTATTGAGAAAGGCCGCCATGGGGGAAAAATGGCTCTCAAGAGAAGACAGGCTATGTGCACACTGCCCACAAAATGAGGTGGAAACTGAGCTGCACTTCCTAACCTCCTGCCCAATGTATGACCATATTAGAGAGACATATTTCTCTCAGATTACACAGATCCGCAAAGAATTCAAAAACAAATCTAATTTTGATAAACTCCCATATCTACTGGGTGAAATTCCACAGTGTGCAAGTAAAGGGCAACCAGTGAAGAACAAACACCATTGTAAATACAACCCATATTTAATGCTTATTTATTTCCCCTTGTGTACTTTAACCATTTGTACATTGTTACAACACTGTATATATATATATATATATATATATAATATGATATTTCTAATGTCTTTATTGTTTTGAAACTTCTGTATGTTAAATGTTTACTGTTCATTTTTATTGTTTATTTCACTTTTATATATTATCTACCTCACTTGCTTTGGCAATGTTAACACATGTTTCCCATGCCAATAAAGCCCCTTGAATTGAATAGATAGATAGATAGATAGATAGATAGATAGATAGATAGATAGATAGATAGATAGATAGATAGATAGATAGATAGATAGATAGATAGATAGATAGTATTTTTTTAGGAACACAGTCGGGGCCTCAACTTACAATGAATAGTAACAATAGTATAATACACCAGGTAGTGGTAGCAGTTGTGTGGTAAAGGAGACACTGACAGCAGCCAATAGAAGGCCTCTCCTGCAGTGGCTGCTGGGCGTTGGAACCTGGTTGCATGTGTAAATGGGGCTCATTTGGGTGAGAGACTGGGCCTCTATGGAAGGGGTAGAGGAACGGGCAATGGGATGGAGGGACATGGGGGGAGAGAGGGAGGAGAGGGTGTCTCCTGGTCGGCTGTGTTATTAGGCTGCCATTAGGAGAGGAGGGGCTGCAGGATCTCAGCTCCATAAAGGAACAAATCCATCCCATATGCTGCACTTCCTCCTCCACCTCCACCTCCTCCACGTCCTCCTCTTCCCTGGGAGTGTGCTCCCTATTGCACCGGCTTTCCCAGACAACTCAACTCCGGCCTGACGACACCTAGCCAGCTCTACACCCTGGGAAGCAGCATGGGGCTCTGTTAGCCTGATGAATAGCCCAATGGGGGTCAGGTAGTGTAGAAAAGGAGGGAATGGAGTGATGGGGTAGACAAACTGAGAGAAAATGTGTGTGTTGGCAGCAACTAAACATACGCTTGTTTCTATTGAAGAAACATATAAAGCGCTGAAAATGGAACTACTTAACGTTCATACCGTTCATAACTAACCAGAAACCAGATGTAGTGTTTAGTTCCAAGCTTATTTCAGTCACGTCCATGTCTCAACTCAACTGTGTCTGCTCTGTGCCTCCCGAGTGGCGCAGTGGTCTAAGGCACTGCATCGCAGTGCTAGCTGTGCCACTAGAGATTCTAGATTCGAGTCCAGGCTTTGTCACAGCCTGCCGCAACCGGGAGACCCATGGGACGGCGCACAATTGGCCCAGCGTTGTCCGGGTTATGGGAGGGCTTGGCCGGCAGGGATGTCCTTGTCCCATCGCGCACTAGCGACTCCTGTTGCGGGCCGGGCGCATTGCACACTGACACGGTCGCCAGGTTTACGGTGTTTCCTCTGACACATCGGTGCGGCTAGCTTCCGGGTTAAGTGGGCATTGTGTCACTTGGTTGGGTTGTGTTTCGTGGGACGCACGTCTCTCGACCTTCGCCTCTCAAGACTGTAACTACCAATTGGATACCACGAAATTAGGGCGAAAATGGGTTTAAAAAAAAGAAGAACTGTCTGCTCTGCTCTGTTCTGCTGATGAAGAGGTGGAGCATTGCTCATCCAGACGAACTCGACGAGTCTTCCTCTCATCTTTGCACAAAAGACAGTACAGCAGCCCTTCATCTGTATCCAGCAGCTCAACAATAGAACAACCGTGAAGGTATCCAGACATTCAAGGTCATCTCATCAACAATCTCCAGTGAGATTCAACTGTCAATAGATACAGGGACACGTCTTTATCCATCTCACAGACTAACATCATATGGCTTACATAGAACACCTCCGCTCCCATAAGGAACAAAGGACAGAGAAGAAGGGCCAGCGAAATGGAGAGCGAGGCGAGGGCGGAAAGCAGGCGAGAGAAAGGATAGAGGGTACAGAATTCATCAAGACAAGAGAGAAGAGCAGTAAGGTTCTACAGAGAGAGAGAGAGAGAGAGAGAGAGAAAGAGAGAAGAGCAGTAAGGTTGTAGAGAGAAGATAGAAAGAGAGAGAGAGAGAGAGAGAGAGAGAGAGAGAGAGAGAGAAGGGCAGTAAGGTTGTAGAGAGAAGATAGAAAGAGAGAGAAGAGCAGTAAGGTTGTAGAGAGAAGATAGAAAGAGAGAGAGAGAGAAGAGCAGTAAGGTTATAGAGAGAAGATAGAAAGAGAGAGAGAGAGGAGCAGTAAGGTTGTAGAGAGAAGATAGAAAGAGAGAGAGAGGAGCAGTAAGGTTGTAGAGAGAAGATAGAAAGAGAGAGAGAGAGAGGAGCAGTAAGGTTGTAGAGAGAAGATAGAAAGAGAGAGAGAAGAGCAGTAAGGTTGTAGAGAGAAGATAGAAAGAGAGAAGAGCAGTAAGGTTGTAGAGATAAGATAGAAAGAGAGAGAGAGAGAAGAGCAGTAAGGTTGTAGAGAGAAGATAGAAGGAGAGAGAGAGGAGCAGTAAGGTTGTAGAGAGAAGATAGAGAGAGAGAAGAGCAGTAAGGTTGTAGAGAGAAGATAGAAAGAGAGAGAGAGGAGCAGTAAGGTTGTAGAGAGAGAGAGGGAGAGAGAGAGAGAGAGAGAGAGAAGAGCAGTAAGGTTGTAGAGAGAAGATAGAAGGAGAGAGAGAGGAGCAGTAAGGTTGTAGAGAGAAGATAGAGAGAGAAGAGCAGTAAGGTTGTAGAGAGAAGATAGAAAGAGAGAGAGAGGAGCAGTAAGGTTGTAGAGAGAGAGAGAGAGAGAGAGAGAGAGAGAGAGAGAGAGAGAGAGAGAGAGAGAGAGAGAGAGAGAAGAGCAGTAAGGTTGTAGAGAGAAGATAGAAAAGAGAGAGAGAGAGAGAGAGAGAGAGAGAGAGAGAGAGAAGAGCAGTAAGGTTGTAGAGAGAAGATAGAAAGAGAGAGAAGAGCAGTAAGGTTGTAGAGAGAAGATAGAGAGTGAGAGAGAGGAGCAGTAAGGTTGTAGAGAGAAGATAGAAATAGAGAGAGAAGAGCAGTAAGGTTGTAGAGAGAAGATAGAAAGTGAGAGAGAGGAGCAGTAAGGTTGTAGAGAGAAGATAGAAAGAGAGAGAGAGGAGCAGTAAGGTTGTAGAGAGAAGATAGAAAGAGAGAGAGAGAGGAGCAGTAAGGTTGTAGAGAGAAGATAGAAAGAGAGAGAGAGGAGCAGTAAGGTTGTAGAGAGAAGATAGAAAGAGAGAGAGAGAGGAGCAGTAAGGTTGTAGAGAGAAGATAGAAAGAGAGAGAGGAGCAGTAAGGTTGTAGAGAGAAGATAGAAAGAGAGAGAGAAGAGCAGTAAGGTTGTAGAGAGAAGATAGAAAGAGAGAAGAGCAGTAAGGTTGTAGAGAGAAGATAGAAGGAGAGAGAGAGGAGCAGTAAGGTTGTAGAGAGAAGATAGAGAGAGAAGAGCAGTAAGGTTGTAGAGAGAAGATAGAAAGAGAGAGAGAGGAGCAGTAAGGTTGTAGAGAGAGAGAGAGAGAGAGAGAGAGAGAGAGAAGAGCAGTAAGGTTGTAGAGAGAAGATAGAAAGAGAGAGAGAGAGAGAGAGAGAGAGAGAGAGAGAAGAGCAGTAAGGTTGTAGAGAGAAGATAGAAAGAGAGAGAAGAGCAGTAAGGTTGTAGAGAGAAGATATAAGGAGAGAGAGAGGAGCAGTAAGGTTGTAGAGAGAAGATAGAAATAGAGAGAGAAGAGCAGTAAGGTTGTAGAGAGAAGATAGAAAGAGAGAGAGAGGAGCAGTAAGGTTGTAGAGAGAAGATAGAAAGAGAGAGAGAGGAGCAGTAAGGTTGTAGAGAGAAGATAGAAAGAGAGAGAGAGAGGAGCAGTAAGGTTGTAGAGAGAAGATAGAAAGAGAGAGAGAGGAGCAGTAAGGTTGTAGAGAGAAGATAGAAAAGAGAGAGAGAGGAGCAGTAAGGTTGTAGAGAGAAGATAGAAAGAGAGAGAGAGGAGCAGTAAGGTTGTAGAGAGAAGATAGAAAGAGAGAGAGAAGAGCAGTAAGGTTGTAGAGAGAAGATAGAAAGAGAGAAGAGCAGTAAGGTTGTAGAGATAAGATAGAAAGAGAGAGAGAGAGAAGAGCAGTAAGGTTGTAGAGAGAAGATAGAAGGAGAGAGAGAGGAGCAGTAAGGTTGTAGAGAGAAGATAGAGAGAGAGAAGAGCAGTAAGGTTGTAGAGAGAAGATAGAAAGAGAGAGAGAGGAGCAGTAAGGTTGTAGAGAGGGAGAGAGAGAGAGAGAGAAGAGCAGTAAGGTTGTAGAGAGAAGATAGAAGGAGAGAGAGAGGAGCAGTAAGGTTGTAGAGAGAAGATAGAGAGAGAGAAGAGCAGTAAGGTTGTAGAGAGAAGATAGAAAGAGAGAGAGGAGCAGTAAGGTTGTAGAGAGAGAGAGAGAGAGAGAGAGAGAGAGAAGAGCAGTAAGGTTGTAGAGAGAGAGAGAGAGGGAGAGAGAGAGAAAATAGCAGTAAGGTTGTAGAGAGAAGATAGAGAGAAGACAGAAAGAGAGAGAGAAGAGCAGTAAGGTTGTAGAGAGAAGATAGAAGGAGAGAAAGAGGAGCAATAAGGTTGTAGAGAGAGAGAGGGAGAGAGAGAGAGAGAGAGAGAGAGAGAGAGAAGAGCAGTAAGGTTGTAGAGAGAAGATAGAAAGAGAGAGAGAGGAGCAGTAAGGTTGTAGAGAGAAGATATAAGGAGAGAGAGAGGAGCAGTAAGGTTGTAGAGAGAAGATAGAAAGAGAGAGAGAGGAGCAGTAAGGTTGTAGAGAGAAGATAGAAAGAGAGAGAGAGGAGCAGTAAGGTTGTAGAGAGAAGATAGAAGGAGAGAGAGAGGAGCAGTAAGGTTGTAGAGAGAAGATAGAGAGAGAGAAGAACAGTAAGGTTGTAGAGAGAAGATAGAGAGAGAGAAGAGCAGTAAGGTTGTAGAGAGAAGATAGAAGGAGAGAGAGAGGAGCAGTAAGGTTGTAGAGAGAAGATAGAGAGAGAGAAGAACAGTAAGGTTGTAGAGAGAAGATAGAGAGAGAGAAGAGCAGTAAGGTTGTAGAGAGAAGATAGAAAGAGAGAGAGAGGAGCAGTAAGATTGTAGAGAGAGAGGGAGAGAGAGAGAGAGAGAGAAGAGCAGTAAGGTTGTAGAGAGAAGATAGAAGGAGAGAGAGAGGAGCAGTAAGGTTGTAGAGAGAGAGAGGGAGAGAGAGAGAGAGAGAAGATAGAAAGAGAGAAGAGCAGTAAGGTTGTAGAGAGAAGATAGAAGGAGAGAGAGAGGAGCAGTAAGGTTGTAGAGAGAAGATAGAGAGAGAAGAGCAGTAAGGTTGTAGAGAGAAGATAGAAAGAGAGAGAGAGGAGCAGTAAGGTTGTAGAGAGAGAGAGAGAGAGAGAGAGAGAGAGAGAGAGAGAGAGAGAGAGAGAGAGAAGAGCAGTAAGGTTGTAGAGAGAAGATAGAAAGAGAGAGAGAGGAGCAGTAAGATTGTAGAGAGAGAGGGAGAGAGAGAGAGAGAGAGAAGAGCAGTAAGGTTGTAGAGAGAAGATAGAAGGAGAGAGAGAGGAGCAGTAAGGTTGTAGAGAGAGAGAGGGAGAGAGAGAGAGAGAAGATAGAAAGAGAGAAGAGCAGTAAGGTTGTAGAGAGAAGATAGAAGGAGAGAGAGAGGAGCAGTAAGGTTGTAGAGAGAAGATAGAGAGAGAAGAGCAGTAAGGTTGTAGAGAGAAGATAGAAAGAGAGAGAGAGGAGCAGTAAGGTTGTAGAGAGAGAGAGAGAGAGAGAGAGAGAGAGAGAGAGAGAGAGAGAGAGAAGAGCAGTAAGGTTGTAGAGAGAAGATAGAAAGAGAGAGAAGAGCAGTAAGGTTGTAGAGAGAAGATATAAGGAGAGAGAGAGGAGCAGTAAGGTTGTAGAGAGAAGATAGAAATAGAGAGAGAAGAGCAGTAAGGTTGTAGAGAGAGAGAGGGAGAGAGAGAGAGAGAGAGAGAGAGAGAAGAGCAGTAAGGTTGTAGAGAGAAGATAGAAGGAGAGAGAGAGAGGAGCAGTAAGGTTGTAGAGAGAAGATAGAAAGAGAGAGAGAGGAGCAGTAAGGTTGTAGAGAGAAGATAGAAAGAGAGAGAGAGGAGCAGTAAGGTTGTAGAGAGAAGATAGAAAGAGAGAGAGAGAGGAGCAGTAAGGTTGTAGAGAGAAGATAGAAAGAGAGAGAGAGGAGCAGTAAGGTTGTAGAGAGAAGATAGAAAGAGAGAGAGAAGAGCAGTAAGGTTGTAGAGAGAAGATAGAAAGAGAGAAGAGCAGTAAGGTTGTAGAGATAAGATAGAAAGAGAGAGAGAGAGAAGAGCAGTAAGGTTGTAGAGAGAAGATAGAAGGAGAGAGAGAGGAGCAGTAAGGTTGTAGAGAGAAGATAGAGAGAGAGAAGAGCAGTAAGGTTGTAGAGAGAAGATAGAAAGAGAGAGAGAGGAGCAGTAAGGTTGTAGAGAGAGAGAGGGAGAGAGAGAGAGAGAGAGAAGAGCAGTAAGGTTGTAGAGAGAAGATAGAAGGAGAGAGAGAGGAGCAGTAAGGTTGTAGAGAGAAGATAGAGAGAGAGAAGAGCAGTAAGGTTGTAGAGAGAAGATAGAAAGAGAGAGAGAGGAGCAGTAAGGTTGTAGAGAGAGAGAGAGAGAGAGAGAGAGAGAAGAGCAGTAAGGTTGTAGAGAGAGAGAGAGAGGGAGAGAGAGAGAAAATAGCAGTAAGGTTGTAGAGAGAAGATAGAGAGAAGACAGAAAGAGAGAGAGAAGAGCAGTAAGGTTGTAGAGAGAAGATAGAAGGAGAGAAAGAGGAGCAATAAGGTTGTAGAGAGAGAGAGGGAGAGAGAGAGAGAGAGAGAGAGAGAGAGAGAAGAGCAGTAAGGTTGTAGAGAGAAGATAGAAAGAGAGAGAGAGGAGCAGTAAGGTTGTAGAGAGAAGATATAAGGAGAGAGAGAGGAGCAGTAAGGTTGTAGAGAGAAGATAGAAAGAGAGAGAGAGGAGCAGTAAGGTTGTAGAGAGAAGATAGAAAGAGAGAGAGAGGAGCAGTAAGGTTGTAGAGAGAAGATAGAAGAGAGAGAGGAGCAGTAAGGTTGTAGAGAGAAGATAGAGAGAGAGAAGAACAGTAAGGTTGTAGAGAGAAGATAGAGAGAGAGAAGAGCAGTAAGGTTGTAGAGAGAAGATAGAAGGAGAGAGAGAGGAGCAGTAAGGTTGTAGAGAGAAGATAGAGAGAGAGAAGAACAGTAAGGTTGTAGAGAGAAGATAGAGAGAGAAGAGCAGTAAGGTTGTAGAGAGAAGATAGAAAGAGAGAGAGAGGAGCAGTAAGATTGTAGAGAGAGAGGGAGAGAGAGAGAGAGAGAGAAGAGCAGTAAGGTTGTAGAGAGAAGATAGAAGGAGAGAGAGAGGAGCAGTAAGGTTGTAGAGAGAGAGAGGGAGAGAGAGAGAGAGAAGATAGAAAGAGAGAAGAGCAGTAAGGTTGTAGAGAGAAGATAGAAGGAGAGAGAGAGGAGCAGTAAGGTTGTAGAGAGAAGATAGAGAGAGAAGAGCAGTAAGGTTGTAGAGAGAAGATAGAAAGAGAGAGAGAGGAGCAGTAAGGTTGTAGAGAGAGAGAGAGAGAGAGAGAGAGAGAGAGAGAGAGAGAGAGAGAGAGAGAGAAGAGCAGTAAGGTTGTAGAGAGAAGATAGAAAGAGAGAGAAGAGCAGTAAGGTTGTAGAGAGAAGATATAAGGAGAGAGAGAGGAGCAGTAAGGTTGTAGAGAGAAGATAGAAATAGAGAGAGAAGAGCAGTAAGGTTGTAGAGAGAGAGAGGGAGAGAGAGAGAGAGAGAGAGAGAGAGAAGAGCAGTAAGGTTGTAGAGAGAAGATAGAAAGAGAGAGAGAGGAGCAGTAAGGTTGTAGAGAGAAGATAGAGAGAGAGAAGAACAGTAAGGTTGTAGAGAGAAGATAGAGAGAGAGAAGAGCAGTAAGGTTGTAGAGAGAAGATAGAAGGAGAGAGAGAGGAGCAGTAAGGTTGTAGAGAGAAGATAGAAAGAGAGAGAGAGGAGCAGTAAGGTTGTAGAGAGAAGATAGAAAGAGAGAGAGAGGAGCAGTAAGGTTGTAGAGAGAAGATAGAAGGAGAGAGAGAGGAGCAGTAAGGTTGTAGAGAGAAGATAGAGAGAGAGAAGAACAGTAAGGTTGTAGAGAGAAGATAGAGAGAGAGAAGAGCAGTAAGGTTGTAGAGAGAAGATAGAAGGAGAGAGAGAGGAGCAGTAAGGTTGTAGAGAGAAGATAGAGAGAGAGAAGAACAGTAAGGTTGTAGAGAGAAGATAGAGAGAGAGAAGAGCAGTAAGGTTGTAGAGAGAAGATAGAAAGAGAGAGAGAGGAGCAGTAAGGTTGTAGAGAGAGAGGGAGAGAGAGAGAGAGAGAGAAGAGCAGTAAGGTTGTAGAGAGAAGATAGAAGGAGAGAGAGAGGAGCAGTAAGGTTGTAGAGAGAGAGAGGGAGAGAGAGAGAGAGAGAGAGAGAGAGAAGAGCAGTAAGGTTGTAGAGAGAAGATAGAAGGAGAGAGAAAGGAGCAGTAAGGTTGTAGAGAGAAGATAGAGAGAGAGAAGAGCAGTAAGGTTGTAGAGAGAAGATAGAAAGAGAGAGAGAGGAGCAGTAAGGTTGTAGAGAGAGAGAGGGAGAGAGAGAGAGAGAGAGAGAGAGAGAGAGAGAGAAGAGCAGTAAGGTTGTAGAGAGAAGATAGAAAGAGAGAGAAGGAGAGAGTAACAGCAGAAAGAAACCAATGTAGTTCCACTGTAAGCTTGGATGTATTCTCTCTCAGTCTCTCCATTGTTCTGGAAGCCATGCATGCAGCAGTGTTGCAGAGGGTGGGGTCTTAGCGTGGCAAAGCTGCTCCACATTGCTTTCCTCAAAGAGATTCTGCTGTACCTCCCCGCCCGTTCTCTCCTCTCACTGGGGGAATCAGCTGCAGCATGCCATCCCTCTCAATGAAACATATGCATTGTAGGCTGCCCGGCTCCATGCATGTTCTCTGTACGGTGATGGGCTTTGAACCTTGACTGATTCTCTCTGGAGAGATGAGTGTGTTGCAGCAAGCTTTTAATGTGACTGGTGACTGATGCAGTTCTGGGCGACTTTAACCTCCCCACGTCTACCTTTGACTCATTCCTCTCTGCCTCCTTCTTTCCACTCCTCTCCTCTTTTGACCTCACCCTCTCACCTTCCCCCCCTACTCACAAGGCAGGCAATACGCTCGACCTCATCTTTACTAGATGCTGTTCTTCCACTAACCTCATTGCAACTCCCCTCCAAGTCTCCGACCACTACCTTGTATCCTTTTCCCTCTCGCTCTCATCCAACACTTCCCACACTGCCCCTACTCGGATGGTATCGCGCCGTCCCAACCTTCGCTCTCTCTCCATCGCTACTCTCTCCTCTTCCATCCTATCATCTCTTCCCTCTGCTCAAACCTTCTCCAACCTATCTCCTGATTCTGCCTCCTCAACCCTCCTCTCCTCCCTTTCTGCATCCTTTGACTCTCTATGTCCCCTATCCTCCAGGCCGGCTCGGTCCTCCCCTCCCGCTCCGTGGCTCGACGACTCATTGCGAGCTCACAGAACAGGGCTCCGGGCAGCCGAGCGGAAATGGAGGAAAACTCGCCTCCCTGCGGACCTGGCATCCTTTCACTCCCTCCTCTCTACATTTTCCTCTTCTGTCTCTGCTGCTAAAGCCACTTTCTACCACTCTAAATTCCAAGCATCTGCCTCTAACCCTAGGAAGCTCTTTGCCACCTTCTCCTCCCTCCTGAATCCTCCCCCCCTCCCCCTCCTCCCTCTCTCTGCAGATGACTTCGTCAACCATTTTGAAAAGAAGGTCGACGACATCCGATCCTCGTTTGCTAAGTCAAACGACACCGCTGGTTCTGCTCACACTGCCCTACCCTGTGCTCTGACCTCTTTCTCCCTCTCTCTCCAGATGAAATCTCGCGTCTTGTGACGGCCGGCCGCCCAACAACCTGCCCGCTTGACCCTATCCCCTCCTCTCTTCTCCAGACCATTTCCGGAGACCTTCTCCCTTACCTCACCTCGCTCATCAACTCATCCCTGACCGCTGGCTACGTCCCTTCCGTCTTCAAGAGAGCGAGAGTTGCACCCCTTCTGAAAAAACCTACACTCGATCCCTCCGATGTCAACAACTACAGACCAGTATCCCTTCTTTCTTTTCTCTCCAAAACTCTTGAACGTGCCGTCCTTGGCCAGCTCTCCCGCTATCTCTCTCAGAATGACCTTCTTGATCCAAATCAGTCAGGTTTCAAGACTAGTCATTCAACTGAGACTGCTCTTCTCTGTATCACGGAGGCGCTCCGCACTGCTAAAGCTAACTCTCTCTCCTCTGCTCTCATCCTTCTAGACCTATCGGCTGCCTTCGATACTGTGAACCATCAGATCCTCCTCTCCACCCTCTCCGAGTTGGGCATCTCCGGCGCGGCCCACGCTTGGATTGCGTCCTACCTGACAGGTCGCTCCTACCAGGTGGCGTGGCGAGAATCCGTCTCCTCACCACGTGCTCTCACCACTGGTGTCCCCCAGGGCTCTGTTCTAGGCCCTCTCCTATTCTCGCTATACACCAAGTCACTTGGCTCTGTCATAACCTCACATGGTCTCTGCTATCATTGCTATGCAGACGACACACAATTAATCTTCTCCTTTCCCCCTTCTGACGACCAGGTGGCGAATCGCATCTCTGCATGTCTGGCAGACATATCAGTGTGGATGACGGATCATCACCTCAAGCTGAACCTCTGCAAGACGGAGCTGCTCTTCCTCCCGGGGAAGGACTGCCCGTTCCATGATCTCGCCATCACGGTTGACAACTCCATTGTGTCCTCCTCCCAGAGCGCTAAGAACCTTGGCGTGATCCTGGACAACACCCTGTCGTTCTCAAATAACATCAAGGCGGTGGCCCGTTCCTGTAGGTTCATGCTCTACAACATCCGCAGAGTACGACCCTGCCTCACACAGGAAGCGGCGCAGGTCCTAATCCAGGCACTTGTCATCTCCCGTCTGGATTACTGCAACTCGCTGTTGGCTGGGCTCCCTGCCTGTGCCATTAAACCCCTACAGCTCATCCAGAACGCCGCAGCCCGTCTGGTGTTCAACCTTCCCAAGTTCTCTCACGTCACCCCGCTCCTCCGCTCTCTCCACTGGCTTCCAGTTCAGGCTCGCATCCGCTACAAGACCATGGTGCTTGCCTACGGAGCTGTGAGGGGAACGGCACCTCAGTACCTCCAGGCTCTGATCAGGCCCTACACCCAAACAAGGGCACTGCGTTCATCCACCTCTGGCCTGCTCGCCTCCCTACCACTGAGGAAGTACAGTTCCCGCTCAGCCCAGTCAAAACTGTTCGCTGCTCTGGCCCCCCAATGGTGGAACAAACTCCCTCACGACGCCAGGACAGCGGAGTCAATCACCACCTTCCGGAGACACCTGAAACCACACCTCTTTAAGGAATACCTAGGATAGGATAAAGTAATCCTTCTCACCCCCCCCCCTTAAAAGATTTAGATGCACTATTGTAAAGTGGCAGTTCCACTGGATGTCATAAGGTGAACGCACCAATTTGTAAGTCGCTCTGGATAAGAGCGTCTGCTAAATGACTTAAATGTAAATGTAAATGTAAAAGCCTTGTTGGCTGGTACAATGTTCTGGTCTGGGTACTGAATGTGATTTATTTGGGGGAAATAGATTTCTTCCACACCAAGCTTTTGTTTCTATAACATCTCTAGAGAAGTGATTATTGAGTTGTGACTCCCACACACAGACATGTTACCTTCTGATAGTCATCTTTGGAGGCCAGAGCCTGTTCAAGCTGCTCCTGTGTGTATGTGTAGATGGCTGATCGATAGGTCGCTCCTACGTCGTTGCCCTGACGCATTCCTGACAATGAGAGAGAACACAATGTTGGGTAACTTTAAGAGAAGTTACTGGACTAAAGACAATATATTTCACTCAATATAGAGTAAGACATAAAAGAAGGACAAATCCGACAGACAAAGAGAGACACAGACACACACACACATACACAGAAACACACACACACAGAAACACAGGGTTACAAGGTACTCTAAGTTAACAAAAGTTTACTTCCATATAATTTCTTCTAAACATCTAAACCATCCTGTCCATCCACCAACCTACCAGCATACTATGTTTACTTTGTTTGCTCTGACAGTCTTACGAAACAAACTCACAATCAACCCTGTTTCTCTGTCTGGGGAAAACAACCTGGAGACGAGACCAGACCGACTGCGGTGTAATTTCAATCAAAGCACAGTTCACCTTGATGCAGATGTAGAACATGATACAGCTACTGCCTGCCTGCCTGCCTGCCTGCCTGTCTGTCTGTCTGTCTGTCTGTCTGTCTGTCTGTCTGCCTGTCTGTCTGTCTGTCTGCCTGCCTGTCTGTCTGCCTGCCTGTCTGTCTGTCTGTCTGTCTGTCTGCCTGTCTGTCTGTCTGTCTGCCTGCCTGCCTGTCTGTCTGTCTGTCTGCCTGCCTGCCTGCCTGTCTGTCTGTCTGCCTGCCTGTCTGTCTGTCTGTCTGTCTGTCTGCCTGTCTGTCTGTCTGTCTGTCTGTCTGTCTGTCTGTCTGCCTGCCTGTCTGTCTGTCTGCCTGCCTGTCTGTCTGTCTGTCTGCATGTCTGTCTGCCTGCCTGCCTGTCTGTCTGCCTGTCTGTCTGTCTGTCTGTCTGTCTGTCTGCCTGCCTGCCTGTCTGCCTGCCTGCCTCTGTGTAATTATTATGTTGCTGGAAACGGAGTGGCGTGTGAGCCGTGCAGACAGACAGTGAATCACACTGATTTTGTTCCATGACAAAAAGCTCCCATTCAAACACGCAATCATTGGCTAGGTGTTAGAGGACACAGTGAAAATGTCTTGTAGGTTGAAGACAAACCATTTAGTCGTACTGTTGAGAGTAGCCTCATGTTACGATCACATGGAATATGACAGTGAGTCTTACAGTAAGGGAATAAGTAGGTTAACCTTATCTAGCATCACTGGGCCTGTGAGCAGCACTTCAGAGAATGCTTGACCTTAGTCGCTATCTTGACCTTTCTGAATAGCATACCCATATTGCATCCATACCACAGGTACATACACTACATGTCCAAAAGTATGTGGACACCTGCTTGTCGGTGACCTCATTCCAAAATCATGGGCATTAACATGGAGTTGGTCAGGCCTTTGCTGCTATTACAGTCTCCACTCTTTTGGGGACCATGAAAAACAGGTCCAGACCATTATTCCTTCTCCACCAAACTTTACAGTTGGCACTATGCATTTGGGCAGGTAACGTTCTACTGGTATCAAACCAAACCCAGATTCGTCCGTCAGACTGCCAGATGGTGAAGCGTGATTCATCACTCCAGAGAACACATTTCCACTGCTCCAGAGTCCAATGGCGGTGAGCTTTACACCACTCCAGCCGACTCTTGGCATTGCTCGTGGTGATCTTAGGCTTGTGTGCGGCTGCTCGGCCATGGAAACCCATTTCATGAAGCTCCTGACGAACAGTTATTGTGCTGACGTTGCTTCCAGAGGCAGTTTTAAACTCGGTAGTGAGTGGTGCAACCGAGGAGAGACAATTTTTACGCGCTTCGGCGCTCAGAGGTCCCTTCTGTGAACTTGTGTGGCCTACCAAATCGTGGCTGAGTCGTTGTTTCTCCTAGACATTTCCACTTCACAATAACATCACTTACATGTCACCGGGGAAGCTGGGCAGAAGTTTGACAAACTGACTTTGTGGCGTCCTATAATGGTGCCATGTTGAAAATCACTGAGCTCTTCAGTAAGGCCATTGTACTGCCAATGTTTGTCTATGGAGATTGCATGGCTGTGTGCTCGATTTTATACACCTGTCAGCAACGGGTGTGGCTGAACTAGCCGAATAACCTCATTTGAAGGGGTGCCCACATACTTTTGTATACTGTATATAGTGTAGGTAATACATGAAGGATGCATATAAACTCAGCAAAGAAAGAAACTTCCTCTCACTGTCAACTGCCTTTATTTTCAGCAAACTTAACATGTGTAAATATTTGTATTAACATAACAAGATTCAACAACTGAGACATAAACTGAACAAGTTCCACAGACATTTGACTAACAGAAATGGAATAATGTGTCCCTAAGCAAAGGGGGGGGGTCAAAATCAAAAGTAACAGTCAGTATCTGGTGTGGCCACCAGCAGCATTAAGTACTGCAGTGCATCTCCTCCTCATGGACTGCACCAGATTTGCCAGTTCTTGCTGTGAGATGTTAACTCACTCTTCCACCAAGGCACCTGTACGTTTCCAGACATTTCTGGGGGGGATGGCCCTAGCCTTCACCCTCCGATCCAACAGGTCCCAGGCGTGCTCAATGGGAATGAGATCCAGGCTCGTCGCTGGCCATGGCAGAACACTGACATTCCTGTCTTGCAGGAAATCATGCACAGATGAGCAGTATTGCTGGTGGCATTGTCATGCTGGAGGGTCATGTCAGGATGAGCCTGCAGGAAGGGTACCACATGAGGGAGGAGGATGTCTACCCTGTAACGCACAGCGTTGAGATTGTCTGCAATGACAACAAGCTCAGTCCGATGATGCTGTGACACACCTCCCCAAACCATGATGGACCATCCACCTCTAAATCTATCCCGCTTCAGAGTACAGGCCTCAGTGTAACACTCATTCCTTCAACGATAAACGTGATTCTAACCATCACCAGTCCTGTCAGTCCTGTCTGGTCCAGCGACGGTGGGTTTGTGCCCATAGGCGACGTTGTTGCCGGTGATGTCTGGTGATGTATCTTCTTATCCACTGTGTGTCATAGTGTGTGTATCTTCTTATCCACTGTGTATCATAGTGTGTGTATCTTCTTATCCACTGTGTATCATAGTGTGTGTATCTTCTTATCCACTGTGTGTCATAGTGTGTGTATCTTCTTATCCACTGTGTGTCATAGTGTGTGTATCTTCTTATCCACTGTGTGTCATAGTGTGTGTATCTTCTTATCCACTGTGTATCATAGTGTGTGTATCTTCTTATCCACTCTGTGTCATAGTGTGTGTATCTTCTTATCCACTGTGTGTCATAGTGTGTGTATCTTCTTATCCACTCTGTGTCATAGTGTGTGTATCTTCTTATCCACTATGTGTCATAGTGTGTGTATCTTCTTATCCACTGTGTGTCATAGTGTGTGTATCTTCTTATCCACTGTGTGTCATAGTGTGTGTATCTTCTTATCCACTCTGTGTCATAGTGTGTGTATCTTCTTATCCACTATGTGTCATAGTGTGTGTATCTTCTTATCCACTGTGTGTCATAGTGTGTGTATCTTCTTATCCACTGTGTGTCATAGTGTGTGTATCTTCTTATCCACTGTGTGTCATAGTGTGTGTATCTTCTTATCCACTGTGTGTCATAGTGTGTGTATCTTCTTATCCACTGTGTGTCATAGTGTGTGTATCTTCTTATCCACTGTGTGTCATAGTGTGTGTATCTTCTTATCCACTCTGTGTCATAGTGTGTGTATCTTCTTATCCACTGTGTGTCATAGTGTGTGTATCTTATTATCCACTGTGTGTCATAGTGTGTGTATCTTCTTATCCACTGTGTGTCATAGTGTGTGTATCTTCTTATCCACTGTGTGTCATAGTGTGTGTATCTTCTTATCCACTGTGTGTCATAGTGTGTATATATTCTTATCCACTGTGTGTCATAGTGTGTGTATCTTCTTATCCACTGTGCGTCATAGTGTGTGTATATTCTTATCCACTGTGTGTCATAGTGTGTGTATCTTCTTATCCACTGTGTGTCATAGTGTGTGTATCTTCTTATCCACTGTGTGTCATAGTGTGTGTATCTTCTTATCCACTGTGTGTCATAGTGTGTGTATCTTCTTATCCACTCTGTGTCATAGTGTGTGTATCTTCTTATCCACTGTGTGGCATAGTGTGTGTATCTTCTTATCCACTGTGTGTCATAGTGTGTGTATCTTCTTATCCACTCTGTGTCATAGTGTGTGTATCTTCTTATCCACTGTGTGTCATAGTGTGTGTATCTTCTTATCCACTGTGTGTCATAGTGTGTGTATCTTCTTATCCACTGTGTGTCATAGTGTGTGTATCTTCTTATCCACTGTGTGTCATAGTGTGTGTATCTTCTTATCCACTATGTGTCATAGTGTGTGTATCTTCTTATCCACTATGTGTCATAGTGTGCATCTAAGGTTGCGCTGGACAGCTGAGTTGATGTGGGGAGGGGTCAGAGTTAACACAGAGCCAGATTTCTCTGGGGTTGTGTGTCGCCTGTGGACTCACACAGGGTCAATAAGGGTGAAATGAAACACACACTCATTGGGAGGTTACACACTGCAGGCACTTCTCTTGGTAGAGAGTGACCCTCTCTCGCTTTGCCTCTTTCTCCTACCCTCCCTCCCTTATTTCACAGAGCCCTGATTGCAACCACTCAACATGGCAGACTGATATTCCTGTTACAGATAGCTCAAGGCAGAGGGAAGGCAGTAGCCCCCACTGGAACAAGCTATGCCAGAATTGGCTTTGGAAACGCTGCAGTTGGATGTGTGTGGATGGAGGGAGTAGGTTTTATATAACACTCTTATCCAGAGCGACTTACATTTTCTTACTGGTCCCCCGTGGGAATTGAACCCACGACCCTGGTGTTTCAAGCGCCATGCGCTACCATCGGAGATACAATGGACCTTACCTTGAGTTGGGTTGTGGCTCTCCCAGAACACCTTGAGCAGTTTAGAGAAGCTGGTCTTCTCTGGCTCCCAGACCACCCGCACCACCTCAGTATGGCCTGTCCTACCTGAGAGAGACAACAGAAGACAGGAGAAATGGTGGCGTTAGGAGATATAGGCAGTTGCCCCTATCCACTGGTCCAGGAGCAGATATTTACTTATCCTTCTGGTTAAGGTTAGGATTGGAGTATGATAATCTGATTCTAGATCTGTGGATACGTAACATTGAGTGTTCCTCCACTCCTCAGATACAGTGAATGTTAACTGAGAGTGAATGCTGTTCTCCAGTAGACCAGTGAGCTGGATCAGATCTGAATGTTTTAACCAAGCAGAGAGCCCCTCTGTCCCAGAGCTCTGGAGGGAGGAGTGTCCTCCAATCACGCAAGCTGGACACCGAGTTTGGGACAAGCTGATTGGATAGAGCTGTTAGGAGAACTCTCTTTCACTCTACCAGAGGGATATCCACAAAGGTTAACATCTCAATATGAGGTGAGAAGACAGAGTAAAACCATGTTTAATAAAGAAGTGCTCTTCTATTCCCAATTCAAGACATTTCTAGTGAGATGAGTTTATTCCACTGAGATGGGTGTTTAATATCACCTCATAAGGCTGTGTTCCCCACTATCTGCAGCACATCCACAGCTGGGATATTAAAAAAATGATAAGAACTAACCTGTAGGGTCACTCTCATTACAGACTGGCGCTACAGAGGAACTGTACAATAAACCTGATGGAAGAACACAGTGATGTCCTGGAGACAGGAGGAGGAACAAGGGAGTGTATGGGACACAATTGAGATGGTCTATAATTTGGTACACACACACACACACACACACACACACACACACACACACAGAAGCACATGCACAGTCAAATGCACAGACGCACCCATAGATTCATGAATCCATTTAGTCCTTTCCTCTCTCCAACATTCTCTCTCCCTCTAAGCCATTCTTTTAAATCCATGAATCCATTCTCTCTCTCTGTCAGCCTCCCTCATTTTCTGCCATGCAATCTTTCAGCCTCCCTCTACTCACTCTCTCCCTCCCTCTCTTTTTTCCTCCCCCTCCCTCCTTTCTCCTCCTTCGGGTGGCTCCCTTGTTCAGCTGGTAGTGGAGCTGTGTGTTCAGGGTGAGCTGAAGGACATCTGAGGTGCACACACGCGGCAATCTTTACTGCTGGCAGCTCATGGGAGGACAGGCAAGATGGCTGCCAGCATGAAGCTCAGCAGGAGACAGAAGAGTCCATATGCCACCACTCTCCAACTCCCAATACATGGCCACAGGGCTGGAGCAAAATATATGTTACCATCTTTTTTATTCCCGTACTGCCCTATCCTATTCCTGTACTGCCCTATCCTATTCCTGTACTGCCCTATCCTATTCCCGTACTGCCCTATCCTATTCCTGTACTGCCCTATCCTATTCCTGTACTGCCCTATCCTATTCCTGTACTGCCCTATCCTATTCCTGTACTGCCCTATCCTATTCCCATACTGCCCTATCCTATTCCTGTACTGCCCTATCCTATTCCCGTACTGCCCTATCCTATTCCTGTACTACCCTATCCTATCCCTGTACTGCCCTATCATATTCCTGTATTGCCCTGTCCTATTCCTGTACTGCCCTATCCTATTCCTGTATTGCCCTATCCTATTCCTGTACTGCCCTATCCTATTCCTGCATTGCCCTATCCTATTCCTGTACTGCCCTATCCTATTCCTGTATTGCCCTATCCTATTCCTGTACTGCCCTATCCTATTCCTGTACTGCCCTATCATATTCCTGTATTGCCCTATCATATTCCTGTATTGCCCTATCCTATTCCTTACTGTACACATCCCTCATCAGAATGATGCTTTCCTCCATTCTCTCTCTGTTTCTCTTTCTTTGGGTCTATTGTCTGTTCTATACATTCCTGCAGCCCCTAATCGCTTGTTGACACAGCTGTCTGCCAAGGAGCAATGGTGTGTGTGTGTGTGTGTGTGTGTGTGTGTGTGTGTGTGTGTATGTGTGTGTGTGTGTGTGTGTGTGTGTGTGTGTGTGTGTGTGTGTGTGTGTGTGTGTGTGTGTGTGTGTGTGTGTGTGTGTGTAGACAGGGAAGGAGGAAAGGGTACAGTTATCTCTCTACAGTTACACAAGACTGAAACCCCCACACCCCACCCATTCTTCATGTATCCCAGAAGGCAATGGGAGCAGAGCGCAGGGTCTCTTGGATATAGTTGATCAGCCATGTTCAGAGTGATCCTTCTTCTCTCGCTCCCCTCCCTCTCCCTCTCTCTCTCTCCATTCAGTCAAGTCATCTGTGCAGTGTAACGTATGCATTCTACATCCACTTACTATATGCCTGAGTGTGTAGATTCATATTGACTATGGATTCTGTCAGACTGAATAGTTAGGAAGAGGGGGCTGCTCAGGTTTGACTATCTGAGAGGAGATACTGTGCTAACACCGGCTGTCTGTTGCAGCAGGCTGTTAAGGTTCGGATCACAGAGAAGAGAGGACAAGATCATGTGTGGGTCTAAAAGTTATATAGTTTCAAAGACAATATTTCAAATAATAAATTCAGGGCTGTTGGATGAGCTATTGCTATTGTGCCAGTGTATATTCATTTGAGAAAACCTCACCTCACAGCCCCAGCAGCAGTCAGTAACAGTCAGTAACAGCCAGTAACAGTCAGTAGCAATCTGTAACAGTCAGTAGCAGTCAGTAGCAGTCAGTAACAGTCAGTAGCAGTCAGTAACAGTCAGTAGCAGTCAGTAACAGTCAGTAGCAGTCTGTAATAGTCAGTAGCAGTCTGTAACAGTCAGTAACAGTCAGTAACAGTCAGTAGCAGTCTGTAACAGTCTGTAACAGTCAGTAACAGTCAGTAGCAGTCTGTAACAGTCAGTAGCAGTCAGTAACAGTCAGTAACAGTCAGTAACAGTCAGTAGCAGTCAGTAGCAGTCAGTAACAGTCAGTAGCAGTCAGTAACAGTCTGTAACAGTCAGTAGCAGTCAGTAACAGTCAGTAGCAGTCAGTAACAGTCAGTAGCAGTCAGTAACAGTCAGTAACAGTCTGTAACAGTCAGTAGCAGTGAGTAGCAGTGAGCTGAGGCAAGGTTTCAGCACCACCAGATGGAAAGCTCCCTGCCTCAGTGCTCTGCATTCTACAGAGCACTGCCACTATTACCAAAACAGAAACTAAATGATAACAAAACATCAATCAAATGAAACACACACGCATGCATGCACGCACATACACACACAGTCACACACACACATACACACATATTCTCTCTCTCTCAGATCCTACAGCAGTAGATGTTTAACGCCTCTAAACTCTAAGCTCTGACTTCAGTTCAATATCCATCCTGAGAGAACGGCACTCTGGGAAAAGTCATCAAACAAATTTCCCCTGATGAAAGTCTTTACAAAGTTGTTTTCCACTGGAACAAAAGTCAATATCCAGATCAAAGACTAGTGACTTCCATGCTCGTAACAGCCCTACACAAACTGTTATTGTACTGAACCACAGACGGGAGAGATAGGAGAGAGAGGGTATTTTGCAGATTCCACACACATGCGCACACACGAACACATACACAAGTGCACACATACGAACACATACACAAGCGCACACATACGAACACATACACAAGTGCACACATACGCACACACACACACACTGAAGAGGGCCCGGTCTGTGAAGGTCAGAGCAGGACAAGAGGGGCCAGAGTTCAAAAAATGCCCTCAGTCCTCAGAGGAACACCCGGCAGGGTTTGTTCTGTTACTTCTTATACCCGGAAAACTATGTACATTCACACTGAGAGCAAAATCTAATTTCCTAAATCCTAAATCCCTCAAAAGCAGGTCGGAGAGGCAGTGGGTGCATCTAGAAATAACACAGAGACAGCTGGCAGTGTTTGGATAGCGCCCTGAATGTTCAAACACACCCAACTCCCATTATTGCAATGAAAGGAAAACTGTAGTGAACAATTTCACCGTCTGAATCACAGAGACTTTCTTCCACCGCTGATTTGGAATTTCATTTCTGATTGTCCACTTTTCACAGAAAGCAGACTGCTCAGAATGGCACCTACTGTTGCTGTTTTGTTACTAACAGGAGAGTGAGGAGGCCCATCACAGGACCATAGAACTCGTGATGCACATCTAATGGTGAACTTCCTTCTCTCTGGACAGCACACACACTTAGACAGTATCATGGAGAGAGATCCTTCTGTCTATCACATAATGGCCTTACACATTCCTTAACTGTCGGATCATTAAAAACGTAAACACACACTTGTGCACGCACACAAACACACATACAGGTCAGCGCGCGCACACACACACACACACACACACGTACTGCTAGAAAGCGGTCACTTCTCCCTAACTCACTATAATAGGACCTAAGGGATTCCATTTGGTTTCCAGGGGCAGGCTGGGAGAAAACAGCCTGACAACCTAGACCCCAGATACCTCTGCTACTGAGTACAGTGCAGTAGTACCTGGTAGAAAGGCCCGTCATAGAGACATGTACAAGTCATTAACATCAGGAGATGATCAAATCAAACGTGATTCGTCACATCATGAGGCTGGTTAGTGTGTTACAGACAGGCTGGTTAGTGTATTACAGACAGGCTGGTTAGTGTGTTACAGACAGGCTGGTTAGTGTGTTACAGACAGGCTGGTTAGTGTGTTACAGACAGGCTGTGAATTAAACACTCAATTCTAACACTGAATTATTCTGAGCACGCTAATGTTCTACAAGCACTAGGACAATGAGTCAGGGGCACTGTTGAGTAGGGTGTGGGGTCACTGTTGAGTAGGGTGTGGGGTCATTGTTGAGTAGGGTGTGGGGTCACTGTTGAGTAGGGTGTGGGGTCACTGTTGAGTAGGGTGTGGGGTCACTGTTGAGTAGGATGTGGGGGCACTGTTGAGTAGGGTGTGTGGTCACTGTTGAGTAGGGTGTGTGGGCACTGTTGAGTAGGGTGTGGGGTCACTGTTGAGTAGGGTGTGGGGGTCACTGTTGAGTGGGGTGTGGGGTCACTGTTGAGTGGGGTGTGGGGTCACTGTTGAGTGTTACCTGTGCAGGTCTCTTCGTAGGTGGGGTTGGGGGTGAGGCCTCCAGCATAGCCCACCTGGGTGGAGTAGACTCCCTTCTGCTTCCAGAACTTTCTCTCTGCGCCCCAGAAACAGCCCATCCCTTTAAGACAACACATCTCAGTCAAAAACAGACCATCCCCTTTAACACAACACACCCCAGTCAGAAACATCCCATCCCCTTTAACACAACACACCCCAGTCAGAAACATCCCATCCCCTTTAACACAACACACCCCAGTCAGAAACATCCCATCCCTTTAACACAACACACCCCAGTCAGAAACATCCCATCCCTTTAACACAACACACCCCAGTCAGAAACATCCCATCCCCTTTAACACAACACACCCCAGTCAGAAACATTCCATCCTCTTAACACAACACACCCCAGTCAGAAACATCCCATCCCTTTAACACAACATACCCCAGTCAGAAACATCCCATCCCTTTAAGACAGCACACCTCAAGTCAGAAACGGACGGACAGTCATAGATGGATAGATGGATGGATAGTTGGAAAAATGCAATAAATAGAAGAGTGGATGAAGGGAATAAAATCCTGAACCAGTGGCAATTTCAGACGTAGTATTAGGCTGATGTAGAGTACACATTAGAGGTTGACCGATTAATCGGAATGACCGATTAATTGGGGCCGATTTCAAGTTTTCATAACAATCGGTAATCAGTATTTAAAAACATTTTTTTTACACCTTTATTTAACTAGGCAAGTCAGTTAAGAACACATTCTTATTTTCAATGATGGCCTAGGAACGGTGGGTTAACTGCCTTGTTCAGGGGCAGAACAACAGATTTTTACCTTGTCAGCTCTGGGATTAGTCCTATAATTCCTATAATAACTACAACCTAAAACTTCTTACCTGGGAATATTGAAGACTCATGTTAAAAGGAACCACCAGCTTTCATATGTTCTCATGTTCTGAGCAAGGAACTTAAACGTTAGCTTTTTTTACATGGCACATATTGCACTTTTACTTTCTTTTCCAACACTTTGTTTTTGCATTATTTAAACCAAATTGAACATGTTTCATTATTTATTTGAGGATAAATTAATATTATTGATGTATTATATTAAGTTAAAATAAGTGTTCATTTAATATTGTTGCAATTGTCATTATTACAAATATATATTTTTTAAATCGGCCGATTAATCGGTATTGGCTTTTTTGGGGGCCCTCCAATAATCGGTATCGGCGTCGAACAATCATAATCGGTATCGGCGTCGAACAATCATAATCGGTCGACCTCTAGTACACATGTATTATGTCATACCCTGGCTGACTGGGCTCTCATGCACCTTGTTTATTGGCCGATGTTGCTCTGGTCTCGATACCTCTCTTAGGTGTGAAATGAATACAACAGCCCACACACACTGATACTACAACCCATTAAAACCCTCCCACGACACTGAGGTGTATAGTCTGTCAGCAGGGAACACATCCACCTCGTGTCTGCTCTCAATCCCCTCCATTAAGGTCTGGACCTGTGTCCCAGCTTTGGATTTAGTGTCTAATCAAACCATAGTGTTCCTGGGCCTGTAAAAACAACTGATATAAAACTAATACCCACTGTAAACATTTAGCACCAAGTAATACTCCCCCACCAAATAAAACAGTAAAAATATATTAGGGTACGGCTTAAAAACGGTTATCTACAGCCATTCATTCCCCCGATTGGGTGGAGTGATTTATCTGAGAAACCAAATGACTGGTGAACTCCGTTTTCTCAACACGCAGTACTGAAGAGTTGAGTGGGGCTCAGGCAGTTTGCCTCGATGTGTGTGTGTGAGAGGTTTTTTGTGTGTGTGAGGTGATTGAGACTGAAGAGGCTCCTACACGGCTCCTACACACACACACACGCTCACGCATACACACCTTTGTGTTTGGGAGCGAATGTTGGAGTATTAACACAAGGTAGTTCTGAACGTAGCCAATCACTGGCACAGCGGTAAGGGGGGGTAGAAGACAGGCTTTTGTAGAGTCAAGGGTAACTGGCAACTTCTAAGGTAGTCCACGGGAGGCTTTGTGATTTGAAATGCTCTGCGGGTCACAAGTGCATGTAAGGCTGCTTTAAAACATGCTTATTTGTACACAGGCCCGGGAGATAAAGAGGCTGATTTCTCTGCTGTCTGTCGTGATGGATTACGCAGTTTGACTCCCCGAATGGAGAAAAGAGGAGCTGAACTAATGCATTTTATTAAAGAGATCCTAATCACCCCTTGTAATTAATCTCTACACCCCCTCCTCCTACCCTGTCCTCTCTCTCTCTCCTTTCATTTTGTTTTTGAACGTCTTTTTCTGAACCGAACAGAGTATCAGGGGAGGGGGAACTAATTATACTACACTGTCTTATTGCCACCCTCCCCTCTGTCCCCCTATCCCCTGTTTCCCCTCTCCTCTCCCCCGGCCCCCAACGTCCTCCTCCCTCTCCTCATTTGGATCACCTACCAAACATAGCCATCTGCAGTCCCTCGGGGAATGGTGGTACGGTCCTGTTGCCGTTGACATCGTGCTTGGCTGTAGGACACACAGGGAACAATGGAGAGGGTCTCTGTTAGTCAAACACACAGACAGTCCATCCCACACCACACACACACACAGGCGCAAACACACCACCATCCACCTACAGTCTCCACACCACTGATGCAATACACACAATGACTGGCCATTGTGAGATACTTTGGTGTGTCTGGTGTGTAAGGACTGCAGAGGCATTACCGTAGCTAGCGTTGCCATCGCAAACAAAGAAAGAAAGTGAAAATTCACCTGGGGGTTTTTGCAACATGCGCACATACACTGACCCATTTAAACATTCCCATTCATCTCATGCATGATTTTATAGCAGCTGCGATCTCTTCAATCAACTGACAAAGCCAGAGGTGGAAGAAGCCCATTGGGGCCTCGGAGCCACCTGGCTGAGCTAATGTGTGTTTGTGTGTGTGTGTGTGTGTGTGTGTGTGTGTGTGTGTACTGCAGATGGCCTGATGTTGTGGAGGGAAGTGTGTGGATTAGGATAAATGTGGGGGAGTGAGCCCAACATCTGGAGCTAGCCAAGCCCTTCCTGTGCTGTGTGCTCACGCATGGGTGCGTTGCCATGGCAGCTAGGCGTGCCGATACAGCCAGCTGGAGACTGAGCGCCAGGCATTCTACTGCAGCACCATATCCATACGCCCATCATAGACTCCCCAACTGTCTGTATGTCTCTCTGTCAGTCAGTCTCTATGTCTGTCTGTCTCTCTGTCTGCCTGTCTCTCTGTCACTCTGTCTCTCTGTCAGTCAGTCTCTCTGTCACTCTGTCTCTCTGTCAGTCAGTCTCTCTGTCAGTCAGTCAGTCTCTCTGTCTCTCTGTCAGTCAGTCAGTATCTGTCACTCTTGTCTCTCTGTCAGTAAGTCTCTCTGTCAGTCAGTCTCTCTGTCTCTCTGGCACTCTGTCAGTCAGTCTCTCTGTCACTCTGTCTCGCTGTAGGTCAGTCTCTCTGTCAGTTAGTCTCTCTGTCACTCTGTCTCTCTGTCAGTCAGTCAGTCAGTCTCTCTGTCATTATGTCTCTCTGTCAGTCAGTCTCTCTGTCACTCTGTCTCTCTGGCACTCTGTCTCTCTGTCAGTCAGTCTCTCAGTCAGTCAGTCTCTCTCCCAGTCAGTTTCTGTCACTCTGTCTCTCTGTCAGTCAGTCTCTCTGTCTCTCTGGCACTCTGTCAGTCAGTCTCTCTGTCTCTCTGTCACTCTGTTTCTCTGTCAGTCAATCTCTCTGTCAGTCAGTCTCTCTGTCAGTCCGTCCATCAATCCTTCATCAGTCACAGTCATAATTTTGCGTACACCAAGACCTACATAGAAGAGATTAGGGGCTAGGGAAAAGAGCTAGAGGTTGTTAGACCAGGACAGGCCAAATCTACTTGAAAGACCAAGCTGGTGCATGTATATGTGCTCCTGTCCTCTGCACTACGTGGCTCCATGATAATATCAACCGCATGGCCTCTCTATAACTCCCTGCTGCAGAGGGAGGGGACATTTTCATAACCTCAGTTTCCTTTTCTTCTCCTGTGATGTGAAACATGTTGTGATGTGGGCTGTGGCGCTCGGTTGTGAGTTTAAATACCAACACGACCTATGTCTGTGACAATACAGTCGATTTAGAGGATTTAATTTCCAGAACCGTTCACATTTGTATTCATACAAAAAAAGTTGGCAAGGTTAGTTAGACGAAAAAGACGTTCAACCCTCCGTCTGTGTTTGTGTAAAAACTCTGTCGTGTTGGCCTGAGTGGCAGAAGACCAACTGAGAGGCTCTGACTCCTGGCCAGCTTCAATAAACCCCCTCCACTTTGGAATGTGGGAGAGTGCTTCGGCAGTGCTGTGAACAGACAGGCTAGCGTGGAGCCTAGCTGGGCCCGACTCATTTAATCTGGGAGAGTGGAGTGAGGAGAATGCATTAGAACAGACATCATTAAATCACTTTTACATCCACACTGCTCACCAGCCAGCCCAGAATGTCTCACAAAATATATATTTCAGCATACAGGGACTCCCATGATACATGTAGCATAATAGTGACTTTGTCACCGTTTTACCTCAGCTTCATTTCTAGTTGTATGGACCCTGCAGCACTGATGTGAGTGAACAATAGGTTTAACATCGTTGCATTGTGGAGTATCAGTGGTGGGCTAAAGTGTAAGTAGCCCTGGACTGACCAGAGAGAATAGCAGTGCTAGGGTGATATTAGCCTAATCTTCAATGCATCCATGGCATTCTGCTGTGGCCATTCCATAGGGCCCTTACCCTCCCATATGCACAGAGGGTAAAAAGAACACCCACCCTCAGACAGCCTTTTGCCTTTCCCTGCCACTATAGCGCCACACACTAATGCTCACCACGCAGCCCCAGCCCCTATACCCTAGCCCCTATACCCTAGCCCCGGTCTCTATACCCCAGCCCCTATACCCCAGCCCCTATACCCCAGCCCCTATACCCTATACCCCAGCCCCTATACCCCAGCCCCTATACCCTAGCCCCGGTCTCTATACCCCAGCCCCTATACCCCAGCCCCTATACCCTAGCCCCGGTCTCTAAACCCCATCCCCAGCCCCTACACCCCAGCCCCGGTCTCTATACCCCAGCCCCTATACCCCAGCCCCGGTCTCTATACCCCAGTCCCTATACCTCAGCCCCGGTCTCTATACCCCAGCCCCTATATCCCAGCCCCGGTCTCTATACCCCAGCCCCTATACCACAGCCCCGGTCTCTATACCCCAGTCCCTATACCCCAGCCCCGGTCTCTATACCCCAGCCCCTATACCCCAGCCCCGGTCTCTATACCCCAGTCCCTATACCTCAGCCCCGGTCTCTATACCCCAGCCCCTATATCCCAGCCCCAGTCTCTATACCCCAGTCCCTATACCCCAGCCCCGGTCTCTATATACCCCAGCCCCGGTCTCTATACCCCAGCCCCGGTTTCTATACCTCAGCCCAAGTCCCTATACCCCAGCCCCTATACGCCAGCTCCTATACCGCAGCCCCTATACCCCAGCCCCGGTCGCTATACCCCAGTCCCTATACCTCAGCCCCGGTCTCTATACCCCAGCCCCTATACCCCATTCCCTATACCCCAGCCCCGGTCTCTATACCCCAGCCCCATCCCTATACCTCAGCCCAAGTCCCTATACCCCAGCCCCTATACCCCAGCTCATATACCGCAGCCCCTATATCCCAGCCCCAGTCTCTATACCCCAGTTTCTATACCCCAGCCCCGGTCTCTATACCCCAGCCCCGGTCTCTATTTCCCAGCCCCGGTTTCTATACCCCAGCCCGGTTTCTATACCCCAGCCCCGGTCTCTATACCCCAGCCCCTATACCCCAGCCCCTATACCCCAGCCTCTATACCCCAGTCCCTATACCCCAGCCTCTATACCCCAGCCCCATCCCTATACCTCAGCCCAAGTCCCTATACCCCAGCCCCTATACCCCAGCTCCTATACCGCAGCCCCTATACCCCAGCCCCGGTCGCTATACCCCAGCCCCTATACCCCAGCCATTATACCCCAGCCCCAGTCCCTATACCCCAGCCCCTATTACCAGCCCCAGTCCCTATACCCCATCTCCTATACCCCAGCACCGGTCCCTATACCCCAGCCCCTATACCCCAATACGGTCCCTATACCCCAGCACCTATACCCCAGCTCAAGTCCATATACCCCAGTCCCTATACCCCAGCCCCTATACCCCAGCCTCTATACCCCAGTCCGTATACCCCAGCCCCGGTCTCTATACCCCAGCCCCATCCCTATACCTCATCCCAAGTCCCTATACCCCAGCCCCTATACCCCAGCTCCTATACCGCAGCCCCTATATCCCAGCCCCAGTCTCTATACCCCAGTCCCTATACCCCAGCCCCGGTCTCTATACCCCAGCCCCGGTTTCTATACCCCAGTCCCTATACCCCAGCCCCGGTCTCTATACCCCAGCCTCTATACCCCAGTCCCTATACCCCAGCCCCGGTCTCTATGCCCCAGCCCCATCCCTATACCTCAGCCCAAGTCCCTATGACCCAGCCCCTATACTCCAGCCCCTATACCCTATACCCCAGCCCCTATATACCCCAGCCCCTATACCCTAGCCCCGGTCTCTATACCCCAGCCCCTATACCCTAGCCCCGGTCTCTATACCCCAGCCCCAGCCCCTATACCCCAGCCCCTATACCCTAGCCCCGGTCTCTATACCCCAGCCCCTATACCCCAGCCCCTATACCCTAGCCCCGGTCTCTAAACCCCATCCCCAGCCCCTACACCCCAGCCCCTATACCCTAGCCCCGGTCTCTATACCCCAGTCCCTAGACCCCAGCCCCGGTCTCTATACCCCAGCCCCAGTCCCTATACCACAGCCCCGGTCTCTATACCCCAGTCCCTATACCCCAGCCCCGGTCTCTATACCCCAGCCCCTATATCCCAGCCCCGGTCTCTATACCCCAGTCCCTATACCTCAGCCCCGGTCTCTATACTCCAGCCCCTATATCCCAGCCCCAGTCTCTATACCCCAGTCCCTATACCCCAGCCCCGGTCTCTATACCCCAGCCCCGGTCTCTATACCCCAGCCCCGGTTTCTATACCCCAGCCCCGGTTTCTATACCTCAGCCCAAGTCCCTATACCCCAGCCCCTATACGCCAGCTCCTATACCGCAGCCCCTATATCCCAGCCCCGGTCGCTATACCCCAGTCCCTATATTCCCCAGCCCCGGTCTCTATACCCCAGCCCCTAAACCCCATTCCCTATACTCCAGCCCCGGTCTCTATACCCCAGCCCCATCCCTATACCTCAGCCCAAGTCCCTATACCCCAGCCCCTATACCCCAGCTCCTATACCGCAGCCCCTATATCCCAGCCCCAGTCTCTATACCCCAGTTTCTATACCCCAGCCCCGGTTTCTATACCCCAGCCCCGGTCTCTATACCCCAGCCCCTATACCCCAGCCCCTATACCCGAGCCTCTATACCCCAGTCCCTATACCCCAGCCTCTATACCCCAGCCCCATCCCTATACCTCAGCCCAAGTCCCTATACCCCAGCCCCTATACCCCAGCTCCTATACCGCAGCCCCTATACCCCAGCCCCAGTCCCTATACCCCAGCCCCTATATCCCAGCCCCAGTCCCTATACCCCAGCCCCAGTCCCTATACCCCAGCACCGGTCCCTATACCCCAGCCCCTATACCCCAATCCGGTCCCTATACCCCAGCCCCTATACCCCAGCCTCTATACCCCAGCCCCATCCCTATACCTCAGCCCAAGTCCCTATACCCCAGCTCCTATACCGCGGCCCCTATATCCCAGCCCCAGTCTCTATACCCCAGTCCCTATACCCCAGCCCCAGTCCCTATACCCCAGCCCCGGTCTCTATACCCCAGCCCCTATACCCCAGCCTCTATACCCCAGTCCCTATACCCCAGCCCCGGTCTCTATACCCCAGCCCCATCCCTATACCTCAGCCCAAGTCCCTATACCCCAGCCCTTATACCCCAGCTCCTATACCGCAGCCCCTATACCCCAGCCTCGGTCGCTATACCCCAGCCATTATACCCCAGCCCCAGTCCCTATATCCCAGCCCCTATACCCCAGCACCGGTCCTTATACCACAGCCCGGTCCCTATACCCCAGCCCCTATACCCCAGTCCGGTCCCTATACCCCAGCCCCTAAACCCCAGCCCCAATACCCCAGTCCCTATACCCCAGCTTCTATACCCCAGCCCCGGTCGCTATACCCCAGCTCCTATAACCCAGCCCCGGTCGCTATACCCCAGCCCCTATACCCAAGCTTCTATACCCCAGCCCCGGTCGCTATACCCCAGCCCCTATACCCCAGCCACTATACCCCAGTCCCAGTCCCTATACCCCAGCCCCAGTCCCTATACCCCAACCCCTATACCCCAACCCCTATACCCCAGCACCGGTCCTTATACCCCAGCCCGGTCCCTATACCCCAGCCCCTATACCCCAGTCCGGTCCCTATACACCAGCCCCAGTAACCCAGCCCGGTCCCTATACCCCAGCCCCTATACCCCAGCCCCGGTCGCTATACCCCAGCCCCAGTCCCTATACCCAGCCCCAGTCCCTATACCCCAGCCACTATTACCAGCCCCTATTGCCAGCCCCTATACCCCAGCACCAGTCCCTATTCCCCAGCCCCTATACCCCAGCCCGGTCCCTATACCCCAGCCCCTATAGCCCAGCCCGGTCCCTATACCCCAGCCCCTATACCCCCGCCCCGGTCGCTATACCCCAGCACCCGTCCCTATACCCCAGCACCAGCCCCTATACCCCAGCCCCTATACCCCAATCCCTATACCCCAGCCCGGTCTCTGTACCCCAGCCCGATCCCTATAGCCCAGCCCCAGTCCCTATACCCCAGCCCCGTCCGTATACTCCAGTCCTTAAACCCCAGCCCCTGTTTATATACCCCAGCCCCGGTCTCTATACCCTGGCCCCTATACCCCAGCCCCAGCCATTATACCCCAGCCCCTATACCCCAGCCCCTATTACCAGCCCCTATACCCCAGCCCCTATACCCCATCTCCGGCCCCTATACCCCAGCCCCAGCCATTATACCCCAGCCCCAGTCCCTATACCCCAGCCCCTATTACCAGCCCCTATACCCCAGCCCCAGTCCCTATACCCCATCTCCGGTCCCTATACCCCAGCCCCTATACCCCAGTCCGGTCCCTATACCCCAGCCCCAATACCCCAGTCCCTATACCCCAGCTTCTATACCCCAGCCCCGGTCGCTATACCCCAGCCCCAGTCCCTATACCCAAGCTTCTATACCCCAGCCCCGGTCGCTATGCCCCGGTCGCTATACCCCAGCCCCAACCCGTATACCCCAACCCCTATACCCCAGCACCGGTCCTTATACCCCAGCCCGGTCCCTATACCCCAGCCCCTATACCCCAGTCCGTTCCCTATACCCCAGCCCCTATACCCCAGCCCCGGTCGCTATACCCCAGCCCCAGTCCCTATACCCAGCCCCAGTCCCTATACCCCAGCCACTATTACCAGCCCCTATTACCAGCCCCTATACCCCAGCCCGGTCTCTGTACCCCAGCCCGATCCCTATAGCCCAGCCCCTATACCCCCGCCCCAGTCCCTATACCCCAGCCCCGTCCGTAAACTCCAGTCCTTAAACCCCAGCCCCTGTTTATATACCCCAGCCCCGGTCTCTATACCCCGGACCCTATACCCCAGCCCCAGCCATTATACCCCAGCCCCAGCCCCTATTACCAGCCCCTATACCCCAGCCCCAGTCCCTATACCCCATCTCCGGTCCCTATACCCCAGCCCGGTCCCTATACCCCAGCCCCTATACCCCAGTCTGGTCCCTATATCCCAGCCCCTATACCCAAGCTCAAGTCCATATACCCAAGCCCCTATACCCCAGCTCCTTATCCCAGCCCCTATACCCCAGCCCCAGTCCCTATATCCCAGCCCCTATACCCCAGCCCCAATACCCCAGCTTCTATACCCCAGCCCCGGTCGCTATACCCCAGCCCCTATACCCCAGCTCCTATAACCCAGCCCCAGTCACTATATCCCAGCCCCAATACCCCAGCCCCTATACCCCAGCCCTACACCCCAGCCCCTATATCCCAGCCCCAGTCCCTATACCCCAGCACCGGTCCTTATACCCCAGCCCGGTCCCTATACCCCAGCCCATATACCCCAACCCCAGTCCCTATACCCCAGCCCCTATACCCCAGCCCCACTCCCTATACCCCAGCCCCAGTCCCTATACCCCAGCCCCGGTCCCTATACCCCAGCTCCTATACCCCAGCCCCTATACCCCAGCCCCGGTCGCTATACCCCAGCCCCAGTCCCTATACCCCAGCCCCAGTCCCTATACCCCAGCCACTTTTACCAGCCCCTATTACCAGCCCCTATACCCCAGCACCAGTCCCTATACCCCAGCCCCTATACCCCAGCCCAGCCCCTATAGCCCAGCCCGGTCCCTATACCCCAGCCCAGCCCCTATACCCCGCCCGGTCGCTATACCCCAGCCCGTCCCTATACCCCAGCACCAGCCCCTATACCCCAGCACCGGTCCTTATACCCCAGCCCGGTCCCTATACCCCAGCCCCAGTCCCTATACCCCAGCCCCGGTCCCTATACCCCAGCTCCTATACCCCAGCCCCGGTCGCTATACCCCAGCCCCAGTCCCTATACCCAGCCCCTATTACCAGCCCCTATACCCCAGCACCAGTCCCTACTCCCCAGCCCCTATACCCCAGCCCGGTCCCTAAACCCCAGCCCCTATAGCCCAGCCCGGTCCCTATACCCCAGCCCCTATACCCCCGCCCGGTCGCTATACCCCAGCCTGTCCCTATACCCCAGCACCAGCCCCTATACCCCAGCCCCTATACCCCAATCCCTATACCCCAGCCCGGTCTCTGTACCCCAGCCCGATCCCTATACCCCAGCCCATATACCCCAACCCCAGTCCCTATACCCCAGCCCCTATACCCCAGCACCGGTCCTTATACCCCAGCCCGGTCCCTATACCCCAGCCCCAGTCCCTATACCCAGCCCCAGCCCCTATTACCAGCCCCTATACCCCAGCACCAGTCCCTACTCCCCAGCCCCTATACCCCAGCCCGGTCCCTAAACCCCAGCCCCTATAGCCCAGCCCGGTCCCTATACCCCAGCTCCTATACCCCAGCCCCGGTCGCTATACCCCAGCCCCAGTCCCTATACCCAGCCCCAGCCCCTATTACCAGTCCCTACTCCCCAGCCCCTATACCCCAGCCCGGTCCCTAAACCCCAGCCCCTATAGCCCAGCCCGGTCCCTATACCCCAGCCCCTATACCCCCGCCCCGGTCGCTATACCCCAGCCTGTCCCTATACCCCAGCACCAGCCCCTATACCCCAGCCCCTATACCCCAATCCCTATACCCCAGCCCGGTCTCTGTACCCCAGCCCGATCCCTATACCCCAGCCCATATACCCCAACCCCAGTCCCTATACCCCAGCCCCTATACCCCAGCACCGGTCCTTATACCCCAGCCCGGTCCCTATACCCCAGCCCCACTCCCTATACCCCAGCCCCAGTCCCTATACCCCAGCCCCGGTCCCTATACCCCAGCTCCTATACCCCAGCCCCTATACCCCAGCCCCGGTCGCTATACCCCAGCCCCAGTCCCTATACCCCAGCCCCAGTCCCTATACCCCAGCCACTATTACCAGCCCCTATTACCAGCCCCTATACCCCAGCACCAGTCCCTATACCCCGGTCCCTATACCCCAGCCCAGCCCCTATACCCCCGCCCCGGTCGCTATACCCCAGCCCGTCCCTATACCCCAGCACCAGCCCCTATACCCCAGCCCCTATACCCCAGCACCGGTCCTTATACCCCAGCCCGGACCCTATACCCCAGCCCCAGTCCCTATACCCCAGCCCCGGTCCCTATACCCCAGCTCCTATACCCCAGCCCCGGTCGCTATACCCCAGCCCCAGTCCCTATACCCAGCCCCAGCCACTATTACCAGCCCCTATTACCAGCCCCTATACCCCAGCACCAGTCCCTACTCCCCAGCCCCTATACCCCAGCCCGGTCCCTATACCCCAGCCCCTATAGCCCAGCCCGGTCCCTATACCCCAGCCCCTATACCCCCGCCCCGGTCGCTATACCCCAGCCTGTCCCTATACCCCAGCACCAGCCCCTATACCCCAGCCCCGTCCGTATACTCCAGTCCTTAAACCCCAGCCCCTGTTTATATACCCCAGCCCCGGTCTCTATACCCCGGCCCCTATACCCCAGCCCCAGCCATTATACCCCAGCCCCAGTCCCTATACCCCAGCCCCTATTACCAGCCCCTATATCCCAGCCCCAGTCCCTATACCCAATCTCCGGTCCCTATACCCCAGCCCGGTCCCTATACCCCAGCCCCTATACCCCAGTCTGGTCCCTATATCCCAGCCCCTATACCCAAGCTCAAGTCCATATACCCAAGCCCCTATACCCCAGCTCCTTACCCCAGCCCCTATACCCCAGCCCCAGTCCCTATATCCCAGCCCCAATACCCCAGCTTCTATACCCCAGCCCCGGTCGCTATACCCCAGCCCCTATACCCCAGCTCCTATAACCCAGCCCCAGTCACTATATCCCAGCCCCAATACCCCAGCCCCTATACCCCAGCCCTACACCCCAGCCCCTATATCCCAACCCCAGTCCCTATACCCCAGCACCGGTCCTTATACCCCAGCCCGGTCCCTATACCCCAGCCCATATACCCCAACCCCAGTCCCTATACCCCAGCCCCTATACCCCAGCACCGGTCCTTATACCCCAGCCCGGTCCCTATACCCCAGCCCCACTCCCTATACCCCAGCCCCAGTCCCTATACCCCAGCCCCGGTCGCTATACCCCAGCCCCTATACCCCAGCCCCAGTCCCTATACCCCAGCCACTATTACCAGCCCCTATACCCCAGCACCAGTCCCTATACCCCAGCCCCTATACCCCAGCCCAGCCCCTATAGCCCAGACGGTCCCTATATCCCAGCCCAGCCCCTATACCCCCGCCCGGTCGCTATACCCCAGCCCGTCCCTATACCCCAGCACCAGCCCCTATAACCCAGCACCGGTCCTTATACCCCAGCCCGGTCCCTATACCCCAGCCCCACTCCCTATACCCCAGCCCCTAAACCCCAGCCCCGGTCCCTATACCCCAGCCCCGGTCGCTATACCCCAGCCCCAGTCCCTATACCCAGCCCCAGCCACTATTACCAGCCGCTATTACCAGCCCCTATACCCCAGCACCAGTCCCTATTCCCCAGCCCCTATACCCCAGCCCGGTCCCTATACCCCAGCCCCTATAGCCCAGCCCGGTCCCTATACCCCAGCCCCTATACCCCCGCCCCGGTCGCTATACCCCAGCCCGTCCCTATACCCCAGCACCAGCCCCTATACCCCAGCCCCTATACCCCAATCCCTATACCCCAGCCCGGTCTCTGTACCCCAGCCCGATCCCTATACCCCAGCCCCAGTCCCTATACCCCAGCCCCGTCCGTATACTCCAGTCCTTAAACCCCAGCCCCTGTTTATATACCCCAGCCCCGGTCCCTATACCCCAGCCCCGGTCGCTATACCCCAGCCCCAGTCCCTATACCCAGCCCCAGCCACTATTACCAGCCGCTATTACCAGCCCCTATACCCCAGCACCAGTCCCTATTCCCCAGCCCCTATACCCCAGCCCGGTCCCTATACCCCAGCCCCTATAGCCCAGCCCGGTCCCTATACCCCAGCCCCTATACCCCCGCCCCGGTCGCTATACCCCAGCCCGTCCCTATACCCCAGCACCAGCCCCTATACCCCAGCCCCTATACCCCAATCCCTATACCCCAGCCCGGTCTCTGTACCCCAGCCCGATCCCTATACCCCAGCCCCTATACCCCAGCCCCGTCCGTATACTCCAGTCCTTAAACCCCAGCCCCTGTTTATATACCCCAGCCCCGGTCTCTATACCCCGCCCCTATACCCCAGCCCCAGCCATTATACCCCAGCCCCAGTCCCTATACCCCAGCCCCTATTACCAGCCCCTATACCCCAGCCCCAGGCCCTATACCCCATCTCCGGTCCCTATACCCCAGCCCGGTCCCTATACCCCAGCCCCTATACCCCAGTCCGGTCCCTATATCCCAGCCCCTATACCCAAGCTCAAGTCCATATACCCAAGCCCCTATACCCCAGCTCCTTACCCCAGCCCCTATACCCCAGCCCCTATACCCCAGCCCCAATACCCCAGCATCTATACCCCAGCCCCGGTCGCTATACCCCAGCCCCTATACCCCAGCTCCTATAACCCAGCCCCAGTCACTATATCCCAGCCCCTATACCCCAGCCCCTATACCCCAGCCCTACACCCCAGCCCCTATATCCCAGCCCCAGTCCCTATACCCCAGCTCCGGTCCTTATACCCCAGCCCCTATTACCAGCCCCTATACCCCAGCCCCTATACCCAATCTCCGGTCCCTATACCCCAGCCCGGTCCCTATACCCCAGCCCCTATACCCCAGTCTGGTCCCTATATCCCAGCCCCTATACCCAAGCTCAAGTCCATATACCCAAGCCCCTATACCCCAGCTCCTTACCCCAGCCCCTATACCCCAGCCCCAGTCCCTATATCCCAGCCCCAATACCCCAGCTTCTATACCCCAGCCCCGGTCGCTATACCCCAGCCCCTATACCCCAGCTCCTATAACCCAGCCCCAGTCACTATATCCCAGCCCCAATACCCCAGCCCCTATACCCCAGCCCTACACCCCAGCCCCTATATCCCAACCCCAGTCCCTATACCCCAGCACCGGTCCTTATACCCCAGCCCGGTCCCTATACCCCAGCCCATATACCCCAACCCCAGTCCCTATACCCCAGCCCCTATACCCCAGCACCGGTCCTTATACCCCAGCCCGGTCCCTATACCCCAGCCCCACTCCCTATACCCCAGCCCCAGTCCCTATACCCCAGCCCCGGTCGCTATACCCCAGCCCCAGTCCCTATACCCCAGCCCCAGTCCCTATACCCCAGCCACTATTACCAGCCCCTATTACCAGCCCCTATACCCCAGCACCAGTCGCTATACCCCAGCCCCTATACCCCAGCCCAGCCCCTATAGCCCAGACGGTCCCTATATCCCAGCCCAGCCCCTATACCCCCGCCCCGGTCGCTATACCCCAGCCCGTCCCTATACCCCAGCACCAGCCCCTATACCCCAGCCCCTATAACCCAGCACCGGTCCTTATACCCCAGCCCGGTCCCTATACCCCAGCCCCACTCCCTATACCCCAGCCCCTAAACCCCAGCCCCGGTCCCTATACCCCAGCCCCGGTCGCTATACCCCAGCCCCAGTCCCTATACCCAGCCCCAGCCACTATTACCAGCCGCTATTACCAGCCCCTATACGCCAGCACCAGTCCCTATTCCCCAGCCCCTATACCCCAGCCCGGTCCCTATACCCCAGCCCCTATAGCCCAGCCCGGTCCCTATACCCCAGCCCCTATACCCCCGCCCGGTCGCTATACCCCAGCCCGTCCCTATACCCCAGCACCAGCCCCTATACCCCAGCCCCTATACCCCAATCCCTATACCCCAGCCCGGTCTCTGTACCCCAGCCCGATCCCTATACCCCAGCCCCAGTCCGTATACTCCAGTCCTTAAACCCCAGCCCCTGTTTATATACCCCAGCCCCGGTCTCTATACCCCGGCCCCTATACCCCAGCCCCAGCCATTATACCCCAGCCCCAGTCCCTATACCCCAGCCCCTATTACCAGCCCCTATACCCCAGCCCCAGGCCCTATACCCCATCTCCGGTCCCTATACCCCAGCCCGGTCCCTATACCCCAGCCCCTATACCCCAGTCCGGTCCCTATATCCCAGCCCCTATACCCAAGATCAAGTCCATATACCCAAGCCCCTATACCCCAGCCCCTATACCCCAGCCCCAATACCCCAGCTTCTATACCCCAGCCCCGGTCGCTATACCCCAGCCCCTATACCCCAGCTCCTATAACCCAGCCCCAGTCACTATATCCCAGCCCATATACCCCAGCCCCTATACCCCAGCCCTACACCCCAGCCCCAATATCCCAGCCCCAGTCCCTATACCCCAGCTCCGGTCCTTATACCCCAGCCCGGTCCCTATACCCCAGCCCATATACCCCAACCCCAGTCCCTATACCCCAGCCCCTATACCCCAGCACGGTCCTTATACCCCAGCCCGGTCCCTATACCCCAGCCCCACTCCCTATACCCCAGCCCCAGTCCCTATAACCCAGCCCCGGCCCCTATACCCCAGCTCCTATACCCCATCCCCGGTCGCTATACCCCAGCCCCAGTCCCTATACCCCAGCCACTATTACCAGCCCCTATTACCAGCCCCTATACCCCAGCACCAGTCCCTATACCCCAGCCCCTATACCCCAGCCCAGCCCCTATAGCCCAGCCCGGTCCCTATACCCCAGCCCAGCCCCTATGCCCCCGCCCCGGTCGCTATACCACAGCCCGTCCCTATACCCCAGCACCAGCCCCTATACCCCAATCCCTATACCCCAGCCCGGTCTCTGTACCCCAGCCCGATCCCTATAGGCCATCCCCTATACCCCAGCCCCAGTCCCTATACCCCAGCCCCGTCCGTATACTCCAGTCCTTATACCCCAGCCCCTGTTTCTATACCCCAGCCCCGGTCTCTATACCCCGCCCCTATACCCCAGCCCCAGCCATTATACCCCAGCCCCAGTCCCTATACCCCAGCCCCGTCCGTATACTCCAGTCCTTATACCCCAGCCCCTGTTTCTATACCCCAGCCCCGGTCTCTATACCCGGCCCCTATACCCCAGCCCCAGCCATTATACCCCAGCCCCAGTCCCTATACCCCAGCCCCAGTCCCTATACCCCAGCCCCTATACCCCAGTCCGGTCCCTATATCCCAGCCCCTATACCCAAGCTCAAGTCCATATACCCAAGCCCCTATACCCCAGCTCCTATACCCCAGCCCCAGTCCCTATACCCCAGCCCCTATACCCCAGCCCCAATACCCCAGCTTCTATACCCCAGCACCGGTCGCTATACCCCAGCCCCTATACCCCAGCCCCTACACCCCAGTCCCTATACCCCAGCACCGGTCCTTATACCCCAGCCCGGTCCCTATACCCCAGCCCCTATACCCCAACCCCAGCCCCTATACCCCAGCACCGGTCCTTATACCCCAGCCCGGTCCCTATACCCCAGCCCCCCAGCCCCAGTCCTATACCCCAGCTCCTATAACCCAGCCCCGGTCACTATACCCCAGCCCCTATACCCCAGCCCTACACCCCAGTCCCTATACCCCAGCACCGGTCCTTATACCCCAGCCCGGTCCCTATACCCCAGCCCCTATACCCCAGCCCCGGTCGCTATACCCCAGCCCTATACCCCAACCCCTATACCCCAGCACCGGTCCCTATACCCCAGCACCGGTCCCTATACCCCAGCCCCTATACCCCAGTCCGGTCCCTATACCCCAGCCCCAGTACCCAAGCCCGGTCCCTATACCCCAGCCCCAGTCCGTATACTCCAGTCCTTAAACCCCAGCCCCTGTTTATATACCCCAGCCCCGGTCTCTATACCCCGGCCCCTATACCCCAGCCCCAGCCATTATACCCCAGCCCCAGTCCCTATACCCCAGCCCCTATTACCAGCCCCTATACCCCAGCCCCAGGCCCTATACCCCATCTCCGGTCCCTATACCCCAGCCCGGTCCCTATACCCCAGCCCCTATACCCCAGTCCGGTCCCTATATCCCAGCCCCTATACCCAAGCTCAAGTCCATATACCCAAGCCCCTATACCCCAGCTCCTTACCCCAGCCCCTATACCCCAGCCCCAATACCCCAGCTTCTATACCCCAGCCCCGGTCGCTATACCCCAGCCCCTATACCCCAGCTCCTATAACCCAGCCCCAGTCACTATATCCCAGCCCCTATACCCCAGCCTCTATACCCCAGCCCTACACCCCAGCCCCTATATCCCAGCCCCAGTCCCTATACCCCAGCTCCGGTCCTTATACCCCAGCCCGGTCCCTATACCCCAGCCCATATACCCCAACCCCAGTCCCTATACCCCAGCCCCTATACCCCAGCCCCAGTCCCTATACCCCAGCTCCGGTCCTTATACCCCAGCCCGGTCCCTATACCCCAGCCCATATACCCCAACCCCAGTCCCTATACCCCAGCCCCTATACCCCAGCACCGGTCCTTATACCCCAGCCCGGTCCCTATACCCCAGCCCCACTCCCTATACCCCAGCCCCTATACCCCAGCCCCTATACCCCAGCTCCTATACCCCATCCCCGGTCGCTATACCCCAGCCCCAGTCCCTATACCCCAGCCACTATTACCAGCCCCTATTACCAGCCCCTATACCCCAGCACCAGTCCCTATACCCCAGCCCCTATACCCCAGCCCCTATAGCCCAGCCCGGTCCCTATACCCCAGCCCAGCCCCTATACCTATAGCCCCAGCCCTATACCCCAGCCCCCGCCCCGGTCGCTATACCCCAGCCCGTCCCTATACCCCAGCACCAGCCCCTATACCCCAATCCCTATACCCCAGCCCGGTCTCTGTACCCCAGCCCGATCCCTATAGGCCATCCCCTATACCCCAGCCCCAGTCCCTATACCCCAGCCCCGTCCGTATACTCCAGTCCTTATACCCCAGCCCCTGTTTCTATACCCCAGCCCCGGTCTCTATACCCCGGCCCCTATACCCCAGCCCCAGCCATTATACCCCAGCCCCAGTCCCTATACCCCAGCCCCTATACCCCAGCCCCAGTCCCTATACCCCAGCCCCTATACCCCAGTCCGGTCCCTATATCCCAGCCCCTATACCCAAGCTCAAGTCCATATACCCAAGCCCCTATACCCCAGCTCCTATACCCCAGCACCAGTCCCTATACCCCAGCCCCTATACCCCAGCCCCTATAGCCCAGCCCGGTCCCTATACCCCAGCCCAGCCCCTATACCCCCGCCCGGTCGCTATACCCCAGCCCGTCCCTATACCCCAGCACCAGCCCCTATACCCCAATCCCTATACCCCAGCCCGGTCTCTGTACCCCAGCCCGATCCCTATAGGCCATCCCCTATACCCCAGCCCCAGTCCCTATACCCCAGCCCCGTCCGTATACTCCAGTCCTTATACCCCAGCCCCTGTTTCTATACCCCAGCCCCGGTCTCTATACCCGGCCCCTATACCCCAGCCCCAGCCATTATACCCCAGCCCCAGTCCCTATACCCCAGCCCCTATACCCCAGCCCCAGTCCCTATACCCCAGCTTCTATACCCCAGCACCGGTCGCTATACCCCAGCCCCTATACCCCAGCCCCTACACCCCAGTCCCTATACCCCAGCACCGGTCCTTATACCCCAGCCCGGTCCCTATACCCCAACCCCAGCCCCTATACCCCAGCACCGGTCCTTATACCCCAGCCCGGTCCCTATACCCCAGCCCCAGCCCCCAGCCCCATACCCCAGCTCCTATAACCCAGCCCCGGTCACTATACCCCAGCCCCTATACCCCAGCCCTACACCCCAGCCCCTATACCCCAGCACCGGTCCTTATACCCCAGCCCGGTCCCTATACCCCAGCCCCAGTCCCTATACCCCAGCCCCTATACCCCAGCCCCGGTCGCTATACCCCAGCCCTATACCCCAGCCCCAGTCCCTATACCCCAACCCCTATACCCCAGCACCGGTCCCTATACCCCAGCACCGGTCCCTATACCCCAGCCCCTATACCCCAGTCCGGTCCCTATACCCCAGCCCCAGTACCCAAGCCCGGTCCCTATACCCCAGCCACTATACCCCGGTCCCGATACCCCAGCCCCGGTCCCTATACCCCAGCCCCTATACCCCAGCCCCGGTCGCTATACACCAGCCCCAGCCCCTATACCCCAGCCCCTATACTCCGGTCCCGATACCCCAGCCCCTATTACCCAGCCCCGGTCCCTATACCCCAGCTCATATACCCCAGCCCCTATACCCCAGCCCCGGTCGCTATACCCCAGCCCCAGTCCCTATACCCCAGCCCCTATACCCCAGCCCCAATCCCTATACCCCAGCCCCTATACCCCAGTCCGGTCCCTATACCCCAGCCCCAGTACCCAAGCCCGGTCCCTATACCCCAGCCACTATACCCCGGTCCCGATACCCCAGCCCCTATTACCCAGCCCCGGTCCCTATACCCAAGCTCCTATACCCCAGCCCCTATACCCCAGCCCCGGTCGCTATACACCAGCCCCAGCCCCTATACCCCAGCCCCTATACTCCGGTCCCGATACCCCAGCCCCTAATACCCAGCCCCGGTCCCTATACCCCAGCTCATATACCCCAGCCCCTATACCCCAGCCCCGGTCGCTATACCCCAGCCCCAGTCCCTATACCCCAGCCCCTATACCCCAGCCCCAATCCCTATACCCCAGCCACTATTACCAGCCCCTATACCCCAGCACAAGTCCCTATACCCCAGCCCCTATACCCCAGCCCGGTCCCTATACCCCAGCCCCTATAGCCCAGCCCGGTCCCTATACCCCAGCCCCAGTCCCTATACCCCAGCCCCTATCACCAGCCCCTATACCCCAGCCCCAGTCCCTATACCCCATCTCCGGTCCCTATACCCCAGCCCGGTCCCTATACCCCAGCCCCTATACCCCAGTCCGGTCCCTATATCCCAGCCCCTATACCCAAGCTCAAGTCCATATACCCAAGCCCCTATACCCCAGCTCCTATACCCCAGCCCCTATACCCCAGCCCCAGTCCCTATACCCCAGCCCCAATACCCCAGCTTCTATACCCCAGCCCAGGTCGCTATACCCCAGCCCCTATACCCCAGCTCACTATACCCCAGCCCCTATACCCCAGCCCTACACCCCAGCCCCTATACCCCAGCCCGGTCCCTATACCCCAGCCCCTATACCCCAACCCCAGTCCCTATATCCCAGCCCCTATACCCCAGCACCGGTCCTTATACCCCAGCCTCAGTCGCTATACCCCAGCCCCAGCCCCTATACCCCAGCCCCAGTCCCTATACCCCAGCCACTATTACCAGCCCCTATACCCCAGCCCCAGTCCCTATACCCCAGCCCCGTCCGTATACTCCAGTCCTTATACCCCAGCCCCTGTTTCTATACCCCAGCCCCGGCCCCTATACCCCAGCCCCAGCCATTATACCCCAGCCCCAGTCCCTATACCCCAGCCCCTATACCCCAGCCCCAGTCCCTATACCCCATCTCCGGTCCCTATACCCCAGCCCGGTCCCTATACCCCAGCCCCTATACCCAAGCTCAAGTCCATATACCCAAGCCCCTATACCCCAGCTCCTATACCCCAGCCCCTATACCCCAGTCCCTATACCCCAGCCCCTATACCCCAGCCCCAATACCCCAGCCCCGGTCGCTATACCCCAGCCCCTATACCCCAGCCCTACACCCCATCCCCTATACCCCAGCCCGTTCCCTATACCCCCGCCCCGGTCGCTATACCCCAGCCCCAGTCCCTATACCCCAGCACCGGTCCCTATACCCCAGCCCCTATACCCCAGCCCGGTACCCTATACCCCAGCCCCTGTTACTCAGCCCCGCTCCCTATACCCCAGCCCCTATACCCCAGCCCCGGTCGCTATACCCCAGCCCCAGTCCCTATACCCCAGCCCCAGCCCCTATACCCCAGCACCGGCCCCTATACCCCAGCCCCTATACCCCAGCTCGGTCCCTTTACCCCAACCCCAGTCCCTATACCATAGCCCTTATACCTCAGCCCATATACCCCAGTCCCTATACCCCAGCCCGTATACCCCAGCCCAAGTCCCCATACCCCAGTTCTTATACCCCAGTCCCAGTCCCTATACCCCAGCACCGGTCCCTATACCCCAGCCCCTATACCCTAGCCCGGTCCCTATAACCCAACCCCAGTCCATATACCCCAGCCCGTATACCCCAGCCCAAGTAAATATACCCCAGTTCTTATACCACAACCCCAGCCCGTATACCCCAGCCCCTATCCCTATACCCCAGCCCCTATACCCGGCCCCTATACCCCAGCCCCAGTTCCTATACCCCATCCCCATCCCCTATACCCCATCCCCAGCCCCGATACCCCAGCCCCAGTCCCTATACCCCATCCCCAGTCCCTATACCCCAGCCCCGGACCCTATACCTCAGCCCCTATCACATCCTCAAAAGGTTTTACAGCTGCACCACCGAGAGCATCCTGACGGGTAGCATCACTGCCTGGTATGGCAGCTGCTCGGCCTACAACCACAAGGCACTACAGAGGGTAGTGCGTACGGCCCAGTACATCACTGGTGTCAGTGGAAGGCCCTACAATTTTCAAAGACTCCAGCCACGCTAGTCACAGACTGTTTTCTCTGCTACTGCACGGAAAGCGGTACCAGAGCGCCAAGTCTATGTCCAAGAGGCTTCTAAACAGCTTCTACCCCCAAGCCATGAGACTCCTGAACAGCTAATCCCAACCACACCCCCACCCTTCCCCCTACACTGCTGCTAATCTCTGTTATTATCTATGTATAGCCACTTTAATAACTCTACCTACATGTACATAATTACCTCGACACCGGCGCCCCCCGCACATTGACACATTGACTTTGAATCGGTATCCCCTGTATATAGCCCTGCTATTGTTATTTACTGCTGCTCTTTAATTATTTGTTATCTCTTACTTTTGGGGGGGGGCTCTTAAAACTGCATTGTTGGTTAAGGGCTTGTAAGTAAGCATTTCACTGTAAGGTCTACACCTGTTGTATTCGGAGCATGTGACAAATAAAACTTGATTTGATACCCCAGCCCCAGTCCCGAAACCCCAGCCCCAGTCCCTATACCCCAGCCCCTATACCCCGCCCCTATACCCCAACCCCTATACCCCAACCCCTATACCCCAGCCCCTATACCCCAGCCCCAGTCCCTATACCCCAGCCCCAGTCCCTATACCCCAGCCCCTATACCCCAGCCCTTATACCCCAGCCCCTATACCCCAGCCCCAGTCCCTATACCCCGCCCCTATACCCCAACCCCATACCCCAACCCCTATACCCCAGTCCCTATACCCCAGCCCCAGTCCCTATACCCCAGCCCCTATACCCCAGCCCCAGTCCCTATACCACAACCCTTATACCCCAACCCCAGCCATAGCCCCCAATACCCCAGCCCTAGTCTCAATCCCATGCAGCCCCATACACAAGCCCCAGCTCTAGCCCTAGTCCCATCCCCAGCTCTAGCCCTAGTCCCGCCCCCAGCTCTAGCCCTAGTCCCACCCCCAGCTCTAGCCCTAGTCCCGCCCCAGCTCTAGCCCTAGTCCCACCCCAGCCCTAGTCCCGCCCCAGCTCTAGCCCTAGTCCCACCCCCAGCTCTAGCCCTAGTCCCGCCCCCAGCTCTAGCCCTAGTCCCACCCCCAGCCCTAGTCCCGCCCCCAGCTCTAGCCCTAGTCCCACCCCCAGCTCTAGCCCTAGTCCCGCCCCCAGCTCTAGCCCTAGTCCCACCCCAGCCAAAGCTCTAGTCCCAGCCCCAGCTCTAGTCCTAGTCTCAGCTCTAGTTCTAGTCCCAGCTCTAGTCCCAGCCCAAGCTCTAGTCCTAGTCCCAGCCCAAGCTCTAGTCCTAGTCCCAGCTCTAGTCCCAGCCCAAGCTCTAGTCCTAGTCCCAGCTCTAGTCCCAGCCCAAACTCTAGTCCTAGTCCCAGCTCTAGTCCCAGCCCAAGCTCTAGTCCTAGTCCCAGCTCTAGTCCCAGCCCAAGCTCTAGTCCTAGTCCCAGCTCTAGTCCCAGCCCAAGCTCTAGTCCTAGTCCCAGCTCTAGTCCCAGCCCCAGCTCCAGTCCCAGCCCCAGCTCCTCCAGTCTCACTATCTTAGTATGGTGGTGGTAATCACAGCCATTGAGGAACAACAGAACAGAAGCATGTTCATTAACACCTCCCGCTGTAAAATAAACAATCTAAATGTAAATGTCAGCATGGAAAGACAATGAGTCCAGACAGAATATTAATGACTCGCCTCTACCGCACTTTGCTGCGCTACGCTCTGCTCAGTGTGTGTGTGTGTGTGTGTGTGTGTGCGTATGTGAGCCTCCCTGACTCCCCCACCCCCCCTAGCCTCCACCAGCGGCCCCTTTCTCCCCCACCATGTACCAAACTGCTCCCTGTCACCTTGCCCCCAGGACACATGCCCCCTCCATCCCTGCTACACATGAAGCCACTGTGAAGGGCGGTCGCCATCACAGGCACACATAGTTCACACACACACACACACACACACACACACATACATTGTTGGCCCTTTCTCTTAAGGATTCACAGAAAAAAAGCTGCTCCAGAAATAAAGAATATGGAAGGAATATAAGAGAGCAAACAAGCTCACTGAGTGTATTTCTTTTAGCCTCACAAAAGTGGCCAGGCTAATGCGTTTTGACTCGCACACGGCCTTCAGCCGAGCGTGATAAACTAAAGCCTGTCTTTAGCACTCAAAATGGCAGGGGACACACAGATAGGGGGAAAAAAATTGTTTTCTAAAAGAAAATGAGAAAAAAATACCACAGACAAAATGTTTTTGAGCACTTTCATTAATATTCACGTTTATCTTTCCCTTGACAGACAACACAAAAAGGATTTTTTACATACAGACATTTTTTTTATGCCGCGCCTTTGAAAGGACATCGCTTCCTTTCCTTCCTCTATCTCTTCAGGAATTACAGTAAGATTGCTTGTTGATTAATTGAATTGACATTTTCTGTATTGGAGCGCTTCAGCCTCCACCACACAGATGACACTTATTGGATTGTGAAAGAATTGTTTAACCTTGCATTAAAATTCACATCACCAGCGAGTTACTTCGCAAAAACATCACAAGGACACACTACTACACACATACATACATGCAAGGACGGACGAGGAGGAGAGAAGCAAGACTAGAGAAGGAATATAACAAAGAACGTGCTTTTGAGGTAACCTTACGAGAGAAGGTATCGTTTGAATATTTTCATACAACATCATATTATCATTTTCATGAGTATGTCTCTCTCTTTAAACGTGGGAATGTAACTACCACCACAGAAGAAGAAGGGAAGAGCAGTAAAAGCAGAAAGCACTTTATTCACATGAATAATTAAACAGCATGAAGCCCTACTCCAGTGTGTTTCTCTCTCTCTCTCTCTCTCTCTTGGTGTTTGTCTCTCTCCTCTCTCTGTGTGTTTCTCTCTCTCTCTCTCTCTCTCTCTCTGTGTGTGTGTTTGTCTCTCTCTCTCTCTCTCTGTGTTTCTCTCTCTCTCTCTCTCTCTCTGTGTTTCTTTCTTTCTTTCTCTCTCTCTCTCTGTGTTTCTCTCTCTGTGTGTTTGTCTCTCTCTCTCTCTCTCTCTCTGTGTGTGTGTTTGTCTCTCTCTCTCTCTCTCTGTGTTTCTCTCTCTCTCTCTCTCTCTCTCTCTGTGTTTCTTTCTTTCTTTCTCTCTCTCTCTCTGTGTTTCTCTCTCTCTCTGTGTGTTTGTCTCTCTCTCCCTCTGTGTGTGTTTGTCTCTCTCTCTCTCTCTCTCTGTGTTTCTTTCTTTCTTTCTCTCTCTCTCTCTGTGTTTCTCTCTCTCTCTCTGTGTGTTTGTCTCTCTCTCCCTCTGTGTTTGTCTCTCTCTCTCTCTCTCTCTGTGTTTGTCTCTCTCTCTCTCTCTCTCTCTCTGTGTTTGTCTCTCTCTCTGTGTTTCTTTCTTTCTTTTTCTCTTTCTTTCTCTCTGTGTTTCTCTCTATCTCTCTCTGTGTTTCTCTCTCTCTCTCTCTCTCTCTCTGTGTTTCTCTCTCTCTCTGTGTGTTTCTCTCTCTGTCTCTGTCAGTCTCTCTCTCTCTCTCTCTCTCTGTGTGTGGCTATGTAAATTCAGCTGCAGTGGGAGAGGAACATCAGTATGACTCTATGTGATGGAACAATTCAGACAGGGGAAGCTGAATTTGGCTTTTTTGCCCCTTCAACCCCCTCTCCGCTACCCTGCCTTGTAAGCGCTTCCTCTCCCCCTCCCATCTCTCTGAGGGAGGGTAGGATATGACTAACTAGCCTGGCCTGGAGCTCCTTTTCCCAGCGCCCCCAAAAAACTGTCGGAATAATGAGGATAATCATGGAGCAGGCCTTATCTGGGGTGGCATTTGCACTCTCCCTTCCGCCCGCCTGCCTCCCTGCGCTATCTGTCCCCTCAACACAGTCACTCCCCTAGTTAGTGCTGCTCTACTTCCAGCCACTCAGACCGGCCAGCCCCACTGTATCTGGGCAGGGCTGCTCATGTGGCAGCCTATTAGCACTGAGAATTAACCGCAAACATATGAGTCAGTTCATGTATACGGTGCGAAAGCATGTGTGAGTTATCTCTGGATGTTTATGCAGGGAGGGTGCATTGATCTAGGCCCGGTTTCCTAAAAGCATCTCAAGGCTAAGTTCATCATTAAAACCTTCACAGGAGCATCGTTAACCCTTCGAGCTGTTCCCCAAAGCCACCGTTATTAGCGTTGCAGATGGAAACGCTCGCAATCGTACGCGCCTGCCTCTCAGACCCCTCGCAGAACAGCTACGCGTGTCCTTCGATGATTTCTTTGCCCTCCCACGTCACTTTATACATAGAATATCTTCGCTAAACACAGAATCACATGGTTGATCTGGATCTCTGTGACCGCCGGTAACTTCAGAACAAAGTTGACTATGAATACAAAGTTGCCAATATCTTCGTAGCAGGTTACGTATGAAAACCGAGATGACTGCATTCAAATATAAACAGCAGGCTATAGGCCTATTTCAATCATGTTGAAAAACATTTCCTGTTCAATCAGTCCAGTTCTATTTTGTTACTTGTAACCTACTGTCTGGAATGTCTCAATATATTCCATGATGTGTAGCCGTGCGCAATGATGTGCCAAATCAGTGATTTATATTGGGTAAGCATTAGAATAAGCCGTCTCAACATTTGCAGCCATAGTGGGTAATATCTATCTAGGAGCTGATCCGACATCAGTATTGTGAAATAATTATAATGTCAAGGCAAGATTTGAATGGAGAAATCTGAAATGGCTCCCTTTCTTTCGATCCTATCAGTATGGACACATGCTCCAACGACGCACTCGGCGACCGTTCCCTCTGTGTGGCGTTTTGAGAAACAAGTTACATCTTCGGCCGTCGTAGGAAAGACGCATCATTAGAAACACCTGTAAGTCTAAATTCCATCCCTATCAGGAAGCCAGGTCCTGGAGTATTATTGTTCATGCCGTTTAGAGAGAGAGCCACAATGTCCGCTGTGTGTCCTCAACTGAGGAGCGATGGACTACAACAGATGGACGTATCGTCCCTTCTCGTCCCGCTCGACCTCCCTGGTCTAACGACGGGTACCGCTCCCCCCCAGGGCTCTTTGACAGGAGTCCAGAGAGTCCACTTTGGGCACATTCATGGGCGCTAATGGCTATAGTTTACAGTTACAGGGAAGTGGGCACTCATTTAAAAGATACACTCTGGGATCTTAAGCACAACAGATTCAGAGCATATCGCACACATTTCTAAATTCATATAATATCATGCAAATTGCAAAAGCTCTAACATTATCACAGGAAATGGATGACGTAGGACACAAAGAACAGGGGGTCACTTCTGGCCCCTGAGCACCACTTTCAATACTCCTGGCTGAATTGATACAGAAGTTTGAGAGCGCATCTTTCAATCTCTGTTTTATGGAAGGAGGGGAGGTCATTCTCCGACAGGAGATCACCCCACGTATCCATTTCAATCAACCAGCCACCATTGACTCATTCAGAGATCGCAGAAGTACTTGCATGTATTGTCCCCAATGCCCACACTGGTAGGAGAATGGACTAAGTTAAGGGTTATTAGTTGTCCAACAAAATGCTTACTTGCAGGTTCCTACTCGATAATGCAACAACAAGATATTGTAATGAACACGATGGGAGACAAAGAGCTGGTTTCAAGCGCAGGGCACAGCAGGTGTTTATTGCAAAGGACCACAGGAGGAGTAGGATAACTATTCATGTAGTATCTCCATGGTCCTGGTAGGATCCCTATTAATGTAGTGTCTCCATGGTCCTGGTAGGATCCCTATTAATGTAGTATCTCCATGGTCCTGGTAGGATCCCTATTAATGTAGTATCTCCATGGTCCTGGTAGGATCCCTATTAATGTAGTATCTCCATGGTCCTGGTAGGATCCCTATTAATGTAGTGTCTCCATGGTCCTGGTAGGATCCCTATTAATGTAGTATCTCCATGGTCCTGGTAGGATCCCTATTAATGTAGTATCTCCATGGTCCTGGTAGGATCCCTATTAATGTAGTGTCTCCATGGTCCTGGTAGGATAACTATTAATGTAGTATATCCATGGTCCTGGTAGGATCCCTATTAATGTAGTATCTCCATGGTCCTGGTAGGATCCCTATTAATGTAGTATCTCCATGGTCCTGGTAGGATCCATATTAATGTAGTATCTCCATGGTCCTGGTAGGATCCCTATTAATATAGTATCTCCATGGTCCTGGTAGGATCCCTATTAATGTAGTATCTCCATGGTCCTGGTAGGATAACTATTAATGTAGTATCAACATGGTCCTGGTAGGATAACTATTAATGTAGTATCAACATGGTCCTGGTAGGATAACTATTAATGTAGTATCAACATGGTCCTGGTAGGATCCCTATTAATGTAGTATCAACATGGTCCTGGTAGGATAACTATTAATGTAGTGTCTCCATGGTCCTGGTAGGATAACTATTAATGTAGTATATCCATGGTCCTGGTAGGATCCCTATTAATGTAGTATCTCCATGGTCCTGGTAGGATCCCTATTAATGTAGTATCTCCATGGTCCTGGTAGGATCCATATTAATGTAGTATCTCCATGGTCCTGGTAGGATCCCTATTAATATAGTATCTCCATGGTCCTGGTAGGATCCCTATTAATGTAGTATCTCCATGGTCCTGGTAGGATAACTATTAATGTAGTATCAACATGGTCCTGGTAGGATAACTATTAATGTAGTATCAACATGGTCCTGGTAGGATAACTATTAATGTAGTATCAACATGGTCCTGGTAGGATCCCTATTAATGTAGTATCAACATGGTCCTGGTAGGATAACTATTAATGTAGTATCTCCATGGTCCTGGTAGGATCCCTATTAATATAGTATCTCCATGGTCCTGGTAGGATCCCTATTAATGTAGTATCTCCATGGTCCTGGTAGAATCCCTATTAATATAGTATCTCCATGGTCCTGGTAGGATAACTATTAATGTAGTATCAACATGGTCCTGGTAGAATCCCTATTAATATAGTATCTCCATGGTCCTGGTAGGATAACTATTAATGTAGTATCTCCATGGTCCTGGTAGAATCCCTATTAATATAGTATCTCCATGGTCCTGGTAGGATCCCTATTAATATAGTGTCTCCATTGTCCTGGTATGATCCCTATTAATGTAGTGTCGCCATGGTCCTGGTAGGATCCCTATTAATGTAGTATCTCCATAGTCCTGGTAGGATCCCTATTAATATAGTATCTCCATGGTCCTGGTAGGATCCCTATTAATGTAGTATCTCCATGGTCCTGGTAGGATCCCTATTAATGTAGTATCTCCATGGTCCTGGCAGGATTCCTATTAATATAGTATCTCCATGGTCCTGGTAGGATCCCTATTAATGTAGTATCTCCATGGTCCTGGTAGGATAACTATTAATGTAGTATCTCCATGGTCCTGGCAGGATTCCTATTAATGTAGTATCTCCATGGTACTGGCAGGATTCCTATTAATATAGTATATCCATGGTCCTGATAGGATCCCTATTAATGTAGTATCTTACATGGTCCTGGTAGGATTCCTATTAATATAGTATCTCCATGGTCCTGGTAGGATCCCTATTAATGTAGTATCTCCATGGTCCTGGCAGGATTCCTATTAATATAGTATCTCCATGGTCCTGGTAGGATCCCTATTAATGTAGTATCTCCATGGTCCTGGTAGGATCCCTATTAATGTAGTATCTACGTGGTCCTGGTAGGATCCCATAGTACAGATTTGTTATATAACTTTTATCATGTATTACCTTTTAATGTGGCATAAACACAACCAGTCAAGATGTTTTCGTCTGATTGTCAATGAATCACTTCAAAGGTGCTCCTTTGCACAAAATAACTCCAGCATCCAACCAGCCTACTACACTTGTAGCCTGAATTGGTGCATCCACGGCTTTACGTGCATGTCGCGACCACTTATCTCCGCCTTTAAATGGTAGTGTTTTCAGCAAACCACAATTTGGAGGGTATACCGCCTGTTTTCAAGTGAATTAGCACATTTTAATGCAGCTGACATGCGGTAATGATGAATATTGTTGTAAAGGCCTATAGTCTTCTTGTCATTTTGTGTTAATTATTATGATAGGCTCACGCTTTACCGGTACGCAGTAAACCCACTATGTCTTCTCCGGACCTTACCGGACCGTACCGGCTTACTTTCACCCCTGCATGACAGCCAACTCTCAAGACATAGCTTATCACATTCTTCCCCAAGTACACCCCTCACTCAGTACACACAGAGCATGAGACAACATACAAAACGTGTCCCTGTATCTGAAGCTCTGATGACTGATAAGACTTTCCCTCAGTCAGTTGATTCTCTGTACTTCGTGTTCACACACAGATAACTGACTGGGTTTAGAATGTGCTGTCTCAGCCTCGTGCCTCGCTGTGCTGGCTGTTAAGAGGAACCCAACCCCAGGACCAAACTCTAACACACAGGCTAAACTCTGCAGAGTCATCATTGATTACTGTGCAGTGACTTTGATGGAGGGAGACAATGTGGCCCAACAGCCCAGAACGCTTTGAGCACAAGCCAAGAGACTCTAGTCCTCTATAATCTACAACCACCACACAGCACCAGACGTTTGGTCAATAGCCATTTGAAAAGTGCTTTGATGGGTATTATGATCTTGAGGCTTAACTTGTGGCAGTTTAACTCTGCGGCTTAAGAAAAGGCAGGACAGAAATCATTCCATCAAGCCGGAGGAAGAAAATAAGCCATGAGAGGACATGGCAGAGGCTGAAGCAGAGCAACTTCAAAGATGACTCAGTGGAAGCAGGAAGCGGGAGATCAGAACAGGAAGGAAGGGCTGCAACACACAGCCCACAGTGGCGCTTTGTCTCTCGTTCATTCAAAGGCTCTCTCTGGCAGAGATGCCATGCTAATGGCGATTGGGAGAGTGTGTGTGGATAGAGGGTGCAGCACAGTGCAGTGTGTGTGAAGCGATATGCTATCTCTGGTTTCCACCCCCACTCGGTTCCCCTACAGCTCTCACCATGCTACAGTACAGATTAGCAGGCCAACCCAGCCCTGGGAGTTGTGGTGCTCAGCCAGCCAGCAGACATGCTCTGGGGCTTGGGCAGAGGTTCTCTGGCTCGGCCCCCCTCCCCCAGCCTCTGCCTCCCCCGGCCTGGTCTGACATTGATACACTGAACAAAAATATAAATGCAACGTAACTATTTCAAAGATTTTACTGAGTTCATATAAGGAAATCAGTCAATTGAAATAAATTCATTAGGCCCTAATCTATGGATTTCACATGACTGGGGATACAGATATGCATCGGTTGGTCACAGATACCTTAAATAAAAGGAGGGGCGTGGATCAGAACCAGTCAGTATCTGGTGTGACCACCATTTGTCTCATGCAGCGCAACACATCTCCTTCACATAGAGTTGATCAGGCTGTTGATTGTGGCCTGAGGAATGTTGTCCCACTCCTCTTCAATGGCTGGGTGAAGTTTCTGGATATTGGCGGGATATCTGGATATTGGCGGGATATCTGGATATTGGCGGAATATCTGGATATTGGCGGGATATCTGGATATTGGCGGGATATCTGGATATTGGAGGGATATCTGGATATTGGCGGGATATCTGGATATTGGCGGAATATCTGGATATTGGCGGGACATCTGGATATTGGAGGGATATCTGGATATTGGAGGGATATCTGGATATTGGAGGGATATCTGGATATTGGCGGGATGTCTGGATATTGGCGGAATATCTGGATATTGGCGGGATATCTGGATATTGGCGGGATATCTGGATATTGGCGGGGATATCTGGATATTGGCGGGATATCTGGATATTGGCGGAATATCTGGATATTGGAGGGATATCTGGATATTGGCGGGATATCTGGATATTGGCGGGATATCTGGATATTGGCGGAATATCTGGATATTGGCGGGATATCTGGATATTGGCGGGATATCTGGATATTGGCGGGAACTGGAACACTCTGTCGTACATGTCGAAACAGAGCATCCCTCTGACTGCTCAAACATGTCTGGTGAGTATACAGGCCATGGAAGAACTGGGACTGCTCGCCCACACGACACCATACACGCTGTCTGCCATATGCCTGGTACAGGTGAAAACAGGATTCATCCATGAAGAGCCCACTTCTTCAGCGTGCCAGTGGCCATTGAAGGTGAGCATTTTCCCTCTGGTGTCGTTTAGGATGCCGAACTGCAGTCAGGTCAAGACCCTGGTGAGGATGATGAGCACACAGATGAGCTTCCCTGAGATGGTTTCTGACAGTTTGTGCTGAAATTATTTGCTTGTGCAAACCCACAGTTTCATCAGCTGTCTGGATGGCAACAGCTCTGGTGGACATTCCTGCAGTCAGCATGCCAATTGCACGCTACATCAAAACTTGAAACATCTGTGCACATTTTAGAGTGTCCTTTTATTGTCCACAGCACAAGGTGCAGTTGTGTAATGATGTTTAATCAGCTTCTTGATATGCCACACCTGTCAGGTGGATGGATTATCTTGGCAAAGGAGAAATGCTCACTAACAGGGATGTGAACAAATTGATGCACAACATTATTGAGAAATAGTATTTTTGTGCGTATGAGACATTTCTGGGATCTTTTATTTCAGCTCATGAAACATGGGACCAACACTTTACATGTTGCGTTTATATTTTTGTTCAGTATAAATATGACAGGGCGGCTCATGCTTGGCTCTCTCTGATTGGAGCCCCCCCCCCATCTAATAACAGGCGTGGTGGGAGAAAGAACACACTGCTTAATCGGAGTAGCAATTAAGGCAACAACATCCTTCCCCCCTTTCCTATCCCTCCCTTTCGTCTTCTGTAACCTCTGTCTCGCTCTCTCTCTCTGTCTGTCTCTCTCTCTGTCCCTCTATCGCTCTATCTATCTATCTCTCTCTCTATCTCTCTCCCTCCCTCTCTCTCTCTCTCGCTCTCCCTCTCTCTCTCCCTCTCTCTCTCCCCTCTCTCTCTCTCTCTCTCTCTCCCTCGCTCTCTCTCCCTTTCTCTCTCTCTCTCCCCTCTCTCTCTCTCTCCCTTTCTCTCTCTCTCTCTCTCTCTCTCTCTCTCCCTCCCTGTCTTTCCTATCCCTCCCTTTCGTCTTCTGTAAACTCTGTCTCGCTCTCTCTCTCTCTCTCTCTCTCTCTCTCCCTCTCTCTCCCTCTCTCTCTCCCTCGCTCTCTCTCTCTCCCTTTCTCTCTCTCTCTCTCCCTCTCTCTCTCTCTCCCTTTCTCTCTCTCTCTCTCTCCCTCTCTCTCTCCCTCTCTCTCTCTCCCTCTCTCTCTCTCTCTCTCCCTCTCTCTCCGAGTATTATCTCTATCCAGCTGCAGCCCCTCTCCCTCTGATTACAATGATTGCCGTAATCACACAGCATCATCTTTTTTTATTGTGGACATTATTACCAACATTGTTATTGTTATCTATAATAGCAATTAGTTGATCCGGTGGTGGGGAGAGAAAAGAGAGAGGGAGAGAGAAAGACAATGTAGTGAACCAAATGAAAAAGACCCAGGATGGGCTCTGACTAGAGATAGTGAGAAACACATTAACTATGGAGTATTGGAGCCATGCAGACTACTGGGCCTAGATAAGATGAGGCCCTATGATGACAGGCAGGCAGGACAGTGATAGCTCTTTATCTCCAGACTGTTGTTCCTGGAGTTCACCACACACTGTCCTGTTGCCTCCTGTCAACCGCCCTGGCATGCTTCTGTCACTGGAGGAGAGGTGTGATTCAGAGAGTTCTGACACATCACACTCCATGTTGACATCGTCAGCCCATCCACAACAATCTGAGGGGGTTCTACTTGGGACTGACAGCAGCTGAGGCCATTTGGAGTGTTGTGACTCATCCCATGTCAGCCCAAAAGATGGAGAGGGAGAGAGAGAGAGAGAGAGAGAGAGAGAGAAAGAGAGAGAGAGAGAAAGAGAGAGAGAGAGAAAGAGAGAGAGAAAGAGAGAGAGAGAGGGGGGGGGGGCTTTGTAAGGGGAATGTAATGAGATGGATGCTCCTCTTCATTATCACCTGGATCTGTCAGAGGCAGGTGAGGCGTTGATCTCTCCTCTGTGTTTATGAGAGTGGGTATTGTGTGTGAACCAGAGAGCAGCATTGTATTAGAACTGCTACTACCCCCTCCATATACACAACAACACACACTGTCAGAGAAGACGTGAACAAGGCATACTTTTACTTTACTTGTTAAAACATGAACGCCAGGGCTGGTTAGGAGATATGTCAATCACACAGCATACAGATTCAAATAGCCTGGATGTCTTTGCACCAAATGATTATGACTCAACAAAGCATTGACAATAGTTTCCAACTTGTGATGACGCAGGCCTGTGAACCGTCTCCCACACTGCAGAGCACAGCCAGAGAACAACACTGCAGAGCACAGCCAGAGAACAACACTGCAGAGCACAGCCAGAGAACAACACTGCAGAGCACAGCCAGAGAACAACACTGCAGAGCACAGTCAGAGAACAACACTGCAGAGCACAGCCAGAGAACAACACTGCAGAGCACAGCCAGAGAACAACACTGCAGAGCACAGTCAGAGAACAACACTGCAGAGCACAGCCAGAGAACAACACTGCAGAGCACAGCCAGAGAACAACACTGCAGAGCACAGCCAGAGAACAACACTGCAGAGCACAACCAGAGAACAACACTGCAGAGCACAGTCAGAGAACAACACTGCAGAGCACAGCCAGAGAACAACACTGCAGAGCACAGCCAGAGAACAACACTGCAGAGCACAGCCAGAGAACAACACTGCAGAGCACAGCCAGAGAACAACACTGCAGAGCACAGTCAGAGAACAACACTGCAGAGCACAGCCAGAGAACAACACTGCAGAGCACAGCCAGAGAACAACACTGCAGAGCACAGCCAGAGAACAACACTGCAGAGCACAGCCAGAGAACAACACTGCAGAGCACAGCCAGAGAACAACACTGCAGAGCACAGCCAGAGAACAACACTGCAGAGCACAGCCAGATAACAACACTGCAGAGCACAGCCAGAGAACAACACTGCAGAGCACAGCCAGAGAACAACACTGCAGAGCACAGCCAGAGAACAACACTGCAGAGCACAGTCAGAGAACAACACTGCAGAGCACAGCCAGAGAACAACACTGCAGAGCACAGCCAGAGAACAACACTGCAGAGCACAGCCAGAGAACAACACTGCAGAGCACAGCCAGAGAACAACACTGCAGAGCACAGCCAGAGAACAACACTGCAGAGCACAGCCAGAGAACAACACTGCAGAGCACAGCCAGATAACAACACTGCAGAGCACAGCCAGAGAACAACACTGCAGAGCACAGTCAGAGAACAACACTGCAGAGCACAGCCAGAAAACAACACTGCAGAGCACAGTCAGAGAACAACACTGCAGAGCACAGCCAGAGAACAACACTGCAGAGCACAGCCAGAGAACAACACTGCAGAGCACAGCCAGAGAACAACACTGCAGAGCACAGCCAGAGAACAACACTGCAGAGCACAGCCAGAGAACAACACTGCAGAGCACAGCCAGAGAACAACACTGCAGACACATGTTTTATTCTGAAGGCTTCCTTCAAGCCAGGGCATGGAAAACATATCCAGGCTGTGTCTGCCATAGTGATTACAGAGAACTACTAGCCACAGAGGGTCGCCTTGGCATCAGTCAACGCGAGATTCCACAATGTAGCCAGCGGAGGAGAAGGGGAGAGAAAGAGGATCTGCTCTTCGGCTTTAGGTCTAGCATGACACCCAGAGAAGATCCACACAGCAGATGTCACTGGCTACTGGGTCATCTGTAAGAGCTTCATTCATTGCACAGGATTAAGAGGGACGTTTTTGTAAAGCCAGCCCCCCACCCAAACAAATCCCTGTGAAGAGGACTGGGAGGGGAGTCTAGCGGGCGTTGTGAGGTGTGGAGCTGAGCAGAGCTGAGGAGGGGAGGGGAATTAACATTGGCTGCAGCCATCAGGGTTGGTTGGTTCATATGCACCAGCAATGGTGTCTGTCTGGGAGTGTAGAATTACTACCAGACATGCTGAATGTGTGTTGCACTGCACAAACAGACACATATAGACACATACTAAACATACACTATATATACTATATAGAACACAGGTTGCTCTCGCACACACACACACACACACACACACACACAGCGCCATTATCATTAAAGAGCCAAGGACCCATCATTGGCCCTATATAAGTGTGGCTCCATGCTCATCTTCCACTGTGACTAACTGTTGCTAATTGTGATGACACACTCTGCAGGGCGACAATTACTCCCTTTTCATATTCACACGCAAATCAATTCAGAAAAACAACATGCTCACTAAATTAAAATTCCCCTTATCATCCCCCTTGATCTTGAAACATTCACTCACACTCCAACCCTGTCAACCCCGTCAACCCTGTCAATCCTGCCACATCGCTGTAACAGAAGTGCGGTGTGATTAGAAGCGTGTTTAACAGCAAATTACTTTCTCAACACTTCTTCCCAGTAGACTGGGCGGGGCTCTCTCTGTGTGCTGCTGTGTTAACCCAGTAGAGCTATAAACACACAGCAGAGCATACATATAGCTATGTGTGTGTGTGTGTGTGTGTGTGTGTGTGTGTGTGTGGTGTGTGTGGTGTGTGTGTGGTGTGTGTGTGTGTGTGTGTGTGTGTGTGTGTGTGTGTGTGTGTGTGTGTGTGTGTGTGGTGTGTGTGTGTGGTGTGTGTGTGGTGTGTGGTGTGTGTGTGTGTGTGTGTGTGAGTGTGTGTGTGTGGTGTGTGTGGTGTGTGTGCGCGTGTGTTTGGTATGTGTGTGTGGTGTGTGTGGTGTGTGTGTGTGTGGTGTGTGTGGTGTGTGTGTGTGCGCGTGTGCCAAGCAGCATCGATTGCTCTGCAGTACTCTGATGGAGGATGAGAACGTGCTCAAACACCCAATAACAGCTCCGACACCTCACACACCCAGCTAGAGCTAGTGTATACCTCACACACCCAGCTAGAGCTAGTGTATACCTCACACACCCAGCTAGAGCTAGTGTATACCTCAGTTATCAGCATCTTAGTCATCGAGCCGTAAATAAACTTGTTAGCAGAAATATACTGGATTTGTTTGCTTTCAATGATATCCTACTTCCTATCTTACATGATGTGTGCATTGATGACTATTCTATGGGTCATTATTGTCCAACACCAAACAGCTTTAGCCTCCACCAAGCCACAATACATACAGTGGTGGTACGAGGTACACCGTCAGGTATTCTGAACACATACATATTAGAGTCATGTCTGGTGTGCACTGGGCGTCAGGAGGCTGAGAAAGAGGTAGCTCGGCTATTGACAGGTGTGGCTCCATCGCCCAGAAAGCTTGACACACTGGCTATTGATTCTGTCAGACAAGATGAGTTTGGATGCAAAATGGGTTGAAATACACAGGACAAACAGAGTTGCTGTTAGGGGTGTTGAAACAACGCACATTAGAACAGATCTGGGCAAAGAAAAAAGTCAAAGGATGGATTAATATTCAGCTTGCATATGGAGGTTGAAAAAATGAACACTGCACTATGCTTACATCCCGGGCACCACGATCACGCCAGGGTGAAGGAAAAACACTCTATCCACAATAAGACCTGGAAACAAACACTTTGAAAACCTACCTGACATCACATCCTCCTACTACACAAAAATACTATGAAATTGGTTCAGAAGTTGAAGACAAAACAATAGCCTTCGACACCATTACCTCTGGGTAGAGTATAAGCAATGGGTTTAAAGCAGGGATAATGAGACTATTAGAGGAAGGATGGTGATGAAGAGTCCTTGTGCCCCCCGCCAGCATGGCTAGACCCCACCCCGCCCCCACACTCCCCCAGGGAGTCTCCCTCCCTATGAATCCAATTTAAAAACCCAGCAGGAGTCTAACCAGCGTGCCTCTAATGACTCTGCTGCTTTTAATTCAAGGCTGAAACTCAGTTAAAATGGCCGCCGCTCCTTTTCTCTTTGTTTGCTCTTTCTCTTTCCTCTCCCTCAGTAGCAAAGCGTTGCGCTGATTAGCTGTGTTGATCTCCGTTCCTCACATCCTCCCCGCGGGGTATCTCTGGCCACCTTGACCTGCCCGCCGGCCGGCCGGTCAGGCCGTGGCTCGCCCTTATGACATAATCGCAGGAAAGTGGGGTTGTGGGAAGGGTCATTGGAGAAAGTAAGTACCTCCTGTAGGTTAACAAAGTATCCTGACGTTAAAGTGTTCATTAACCCTACCTACCCAGAGGATGGAACAGTGAAAGGGATGATTGTTTCAACAAGCCCAATATACTAGATGAAAGGCCGCTTAACCTATTCCAATTCTGAGGATCAGATATCTAATTTCGCCGATAAAATAATGCCCTCTTGGGTCTACATTTCAGAGAATATAAATACATCACAATTATTTTTTATTTTATACCTTTTCTTGAATGATGTTTCAATATGATGTGAATATCCTTTTGAAATTGTATGACGTAGTAGACTAGTCTACGTGGTAAAGATTGAAGCCTCGAATGTGCAATAAGCAACGTCAAACTAATTCGTCAAACTAATTGCACACCTTGAAGTGGCTGAGGGAACAATGGCAACTGAGTAGGCTAAACATTACAGAAAGACTGTTGTCATGGCTGTCAAAGTATACATCCCAGCGGCGTCTCAAACAATGTTTAAATCAATTGATCAGCATCTCTTTTCCTCCCTGCAGATGGGCAGACCGTTGGCTGCTACCCTCTCCCCCCCTCTCTCTCTCGCTCTCTCTGCCCCCCTCTCTCTCTCTCTCCCCCCTCCCCTCTCTCTCTCCCCCTCTCTCTCTCTCCCCCTCCCCCTCTCTCTCTCTCCCCCTCCCCCTCTCTCTCTCTCCCCCCTCTCTCTCTCTCTCCCCCTCTCCCCCCTCTCTCTGTTTGAGCGACACCTAGTTTATCAGCTGCCCTCCGCAGCGGTCACCGCCCTTGTTCTGATTGTCAACGGTAAGGGCGGGGAGAAGGGAGGAGGAAGTGTGACTGACAGCTGGTGTGAGTGACACGCACAGGCTATGATGGATGAGCTGCAAGCGTGACTCAGAGAACCAGAGAGGGTCAGAGGTTAAACATGTCACTGCTGTCCGTCCTCTTCCCCAGGGCCCTGCCCTTTGGGGCCCCCCGCCCCACCGAAACCAAGGAGCGAGGAAGAAGGGGGGGGGGCAGGAAGAAAATGCACTCTAGACTTAACAAAAGATGGTGGTGGGGGGTGGGGGGTGTTGGGAGGAGCGGAGGGGCCGGGGTGATATGTGAGGCGCTAGGCACATGCTCTCTCTGGGTCTCAGTCAAAGCCAGGGCTGGACAAAGCCCCCACAGCCCCAGGAGCAAAGGCGGAGCTCGTCAATGGGCACAGGCTCAGGCAGGATGGTTCCTCTGAAAGAAACCATAGGCACGGGGGCAATTAGCCGTCCTTAGAGCCACATATATCTCCTGCAGTCTCTCTGGAACAACAAAGGAGAGAGCCATTCAATTTGCACCCCACACTGCCAGGCCTTTTGTCCCAGCTAAAGGGAGATGCTGAGTGAATAGGTGCACTAGTGTATTTGCCTCCACACTGCTTTGTAGAGAGACCTAGCTTGGCCTCATCAGAAAGGGAAAGGCACAAGCAATATTCAACGGGCTCTGTTTGTGTCTGCGGCTGGCTTGCTAGCTGGCCCAGGGCTCCTTGATTAAGGTACACGTACAGGCTTGTAAAGACAAGAAGAACTTGAGCATGCTGCCGCTTTCACAGCACACAGAAAAGACTGAGGGTCGACACAATGGCTGTATGACTTTATACTCCAATGCCTCAATGTTTAAATGTTGCCATGTGCCTTTCTGCACAGAAATTGAAATCCTTTGAGCACTGTTGGTTGACAGCCTGTGACATAAAAAAAAACAGACAGGTGTAATTTAATAGAGAATCTTAGCTAAACATGGTGGGTATTCAGTATAGATAGAAGCCTACACAAACCATAGGGTTGAAGGCTAAAGGCATCTGAATGCTTCCAAACCGAAACAGTTCGTTAGAGTTCATGCATATATTATAATTACATTTTTTAACATTTTGGTTCGTTCTGGACTTCGGTGAAGGTTTTTTCTGCTGTTTGAGGACACATTTTTTGGTCCACGCCCCTTCGTCTGTGATTGGTCAACAGTAGGGATTCTTTAATGAAGTCTTTGTTGTCATTCAACGAGAGACAACTCGTTTTAGTGCACATTTTGTAATTGAAAAATACTGCACCAAACATCTTAGATGTAAAATTGCACACCTACAATCTCCTTGCTGCAAAAACGTCCAAATGAATGACAGATTTCTAGAGTTATCTTAGATTAATTCGGACTATTTTGAGGAAGTTTGTACTGGCTACGGTGTCTCAAAATGGACAAACAGTACTATTGCCGCTTTTTTTTCCATATTCAAGAGAAGGTCTTTTAACTCAGTATGCAAGGCGCCAGCCGAACTGAAGCATGTTGACGCCTTAAGGGGTGGAAGTGGTGGAAACAGTCGCAAGTCTTTCAGATACAATCTTTAAAGCATTTACTACAATGTCAGTATGTCAGTCGATTATCTATTTGAACCCCTAAAAACAGCAAAAATCACAATTCAATTCTTACTAAGCGCTAACCAGTGTAGGCCTTGACTAGACCATTTTAAAGCTCTGGCGACGTTGCGTCTTTAAAGAGTGATGCATCTGCTCAGTCTGCTCTGCTCAGTCTTCCACAGAGCCAATGAGTCAGGAAGTCAATAAGTAATAACCATTCACCTTGGCCGGTTCCACACCATTACACAAGGCCTGTCCTGATGATGACTCAGGAGACACGACGAACGCCGCCTGCCTGAAGAACCTACCAGCCTGCAATCACTGACAGATTGTAGGGTAAGAGATAGAGATAGTGGGAGACACAGAGAAGGAGGTGGGGGGGGGAGAAAGAGACGGGGAAGAAACACAGAAAGAAAGAGAAAGGAATAAAGAGAAACAAAGGGAAGGAGGAACGGAAAAATGAGGATAAGAGAGAGGAGAGAGAGAGAAAACATGAGAGCCTTTAAAGGGCTCTATGTTATCCAAACACAGGAGCCGATCTGATGATATGATGTAGGAGCGTGGGAAGCCATGTTACAGATAGCATAGAGGCGTCGCTCTGATCTTAACAAGAATCCAGGAATCAAAACAACAGCTATTGTAACACTGTGTGCATGTCTCATTGTTTCAGGTGATTATTGATGCCTTATCTGTGTGTGTTCGAACAAAGTGAACGCATTATAACGAGCCGCCAGCGAGACAAAAGCCCCCTGGATGAGCGTGGGAGGTGACAGCCACATCTACCATTTCTATCCCATCTATCTACCATTTCTATCGCCTCTTCTACCATCTTTTCTCTTTTTGTCCTTCCCTCTCTCCTCCTCTCCTCTCCCCTCTCACCCACTGTCATTTCCTCTCCTCCTCTCTCCCCTCCTATCTTCTCCCCTCTTTTTTTCCTCTCCCTTCCTCCTCTCTCCTATCTGGTCCTCCTCCTCTCCTCTGCTTCCCTCTCATTGCAACATGGCATGATCAGCAGTTAAAATAAATGACGTGTGTTAGCCTTAAGATCACTTTACAGTATCCACAAGAAGGGAAACTGGCCACAGACAGACAGCCGGTGTAAATATACTGCTGACATGCCATTCTAGCCTGGCCATTCTGTCATCCATTACAGTCAATGGTGGGGTGGAGAAACGAGAAACACACACACGCTCGCCTCACAAAGGCAATGTCATCCGGAGTGCTTTTAATGTTAGGCCATTAAAGTGGTCAATAAGCCCACTTGAGTATCCTGTACTGCTTACTCTACAGTATATTATCCCAGCTCCATGACTTCATGGCTCTAATCCAACAAGAGGTCTGATATCAAAATAATATGCAAACTGAGAGCACTGGGTGAGTCCCCTGAAACCAGGACACAAATATATCATGATTTGGGGGATTTTCAGGAAATCTAGGAAGGATTGCTGACATTTATTTGACATTTGTATCTAAAAGCATAATTGAGAAATTATTCACCAAAAGTTGGCATATTCATTACATTTTGGCCTTACCCAGGCCCCCCATCTAGCTTCAGAATTTGTTCTGTTAGGTGACCTAAACTGGGATATGCTTAACATCCCGGCAATCCTACAATCTAAGCTAGATGCCCTCAATCTCACACAAATCATCAAGGAACCCACCAGGTACAACCCTAACTCTGTAAACAAGGGCACCCTCATAGACGTCATCCTGACCAACTGGCCCTCCAAATACACCTCCGCTGTCTTCAACCAGGATCTCAGCGATCACTGCCTCATTGCCTGTATCCGCTACGGAGCCGCAGTCAAACGACCACCCCTCATCACTGTCAAACGCTCCCTAAAACACTTCTGTGAGCAGGCCTTCCTAATCGACCTGGCCCGGGTATCCTGGAAGGACATTGACCTCATCCGTCAGTTGAGGATGCCTGGTCATTTTTAAAAGTAACTTCCTCTCCATTTTAGATAAGCATGCTCCGTTCAAAAATGCAGAACTAAGAACAGATACAGCCCTTGGTTCACTCCAGACCTGACTGCCCTCGACCAGCACAAAAACATCCTGTGGCGGACTGCAATAGCATCGAATAGTCCCGTGATATGCAACTGTTCAGGAAGTCAGGAACCAATACACGCAGTCAGTCAGGAAAGCTAAGGCCAGCTTCTTCAGGCAGAAGTTTGCATCCTGTAGCTCCAACTCCAAAAAGTTCTGGGACACTGTGAAGTCCATGGAGAACAAGAGCACCTCCTCCCAGCTGCCCACTGCACTGAGGCTAGGTAACACGGTCACCACCGATAAATCCATGATTATCGAAAACTTCAATAAGCATTTCTCAACGGCTGGCCATGCCTTCCTCCTGGCTACTCCAACCTCGGCCAACAGCTCCGTCCCCCCCGCAGCTCCTCGCCCAAGCCTCTCCAGGTTCTCCTTTACCCAAATCCAGATAGCAGATGTTCTGAAAGAGCTCCAAAACCTGGACCCGTACAAATCAGCTGGGCTTGACAATCTGGACCCTCTATTTCTGAAACTATCCGCCGCCATTGTCGCAACCCCTATTACCAGCCTGTTCAACCTCTCTTTCGTATCGTCCGAGATCCCCAAGGATTGGAAAGCTGCCGCAGTCATCCCCCTCTTCAAAGGGGGAGACACCCTGGACCCAAACTGTTACAGACCTATATCCATCCTGCCCTGCCTATCTAAGGTCTTCGAAAGCCAAGTCAAAAAACAGGTCACTGACCATTTCGAATCCCACCGTACCTTCTCCGCTGTGCAATCTGGTTTCCGAGCCGGTCACGGGTGCACCTCAGCCACACTCAAGGTACTAAACGATATCATAACCGCCATCGATAAAAGACAGTACTGTGCAGCCGTCTTCATCGACCTTGCCAAGGCCTTCGACTCTGTCAATCACCATATTCTTATCGGCAGACTCAGTAGCCTCGGTTTTTCGGATGACTGCCTTGCCTGGTTCACCAATTACTTTGCAGACAGAGTTCAGTGTGTCAAATCGGAGGGCATGCTGTCCGGTCCTCTGGCAGTCTCTATGGGGGTGCCACAGGGTTCAATTCTCGGGCCGACTCTTTTCTCTGTATATATCAATGATGTTGCTCTTGCTGCGGGCGATTCCCTGATCCACCTCTACGCAGACGACACCATTCTATATACTTTCGGCCCGTCATTGGACACTGTGCTATCTAACCTCCAAACGAGCTTCAATGCCATACAACACTCCTTCCGTGGCCTCCAACTGCTCTTAAACGCTAGTAAAACCAAATGCATGCTTTTCAACCGATCGCTGCCTGCACCCGCATGCCCGACTAGCATCACCACCCTGGATGGTTCCGACCTTGAATATGTGGACATCTATAAGTACCTAGGTGTCTGGCTAGACTGCAAACTCTCCTTCCAGACTCATATCAAACATCTCCAATCGAAAATCAAATCAAGAGTCGGCTTTCTATTCCGCAACAAAGCCTCCTTCACTCACGCCGCCTAGCTTACCCTAGTAAAACTGACTATCCTACCGATCCTCGACTTCGGCGATGTCATCTACAAAATGGCTTCCAACACTCTACTCAGCAAACTGGATGCAGTCTATCACAGTGCCATCCGTTTTGTCACTAAAGCACCTTATACCACCCACCACTGCGACTTGTATGCTCTAGTCGGCTGACCCTCGCTACATATTCGTCGCCAGACCCACTGGCTCCAGGTCATCTACAAGTCCATGCTAGGAAAAGCTCCGCCTTATCTCAGTTCACTGGTCACGATGGCAACACCCATCCGTAGCACGCGCTCCAGCAGGTGTATCTCATTGATCATCCCTAAAGCCAACACCTCATTCGGCCGCCTTTCGTTCCAGTACTCTGCTGCCTGTGACTGGAACAATTGCAAAAATCGCTGAAGTTGGAGACTTTTATCTCCCTCACCAACTTCAAACATCAGCTATCTGAGCAGCTAACCGATCGCTGCAGCTGTACATAGTCTATTGGTAAATAGCCCACCCATTTTCACCTACCTCATCCCCATACTGTTTTATTTATTTACTTTTCTGCTCTTTTGCACACCAATATCTCTACCTGTACATGACCATCTGATCATTTATCACTCCAGTGTTAATCTGCAAAATTGCAATTATTCGCCTACCTCATGCCTTTTGCACACATTGTATATAGACTCCCCCTTTTTTTCTACTGTGTTATTGACTTGTTAATTGTTTACTCCATGTGTAACTCTGTGTTGTCTGTTCACACTGCTATGCTTTATCTTGGCCAGGTCGCAGTTGCAAATGAGAACTTGTTCTCAACTAGCCTACCTGGTTAAATAAAGGTGAAATAAAAAAAATAAAAAAAATAAAAGGGACACTTTGGGATTTTGGCAAGGAGACCCTGTATCTACTTCGCCAGAGCCAGATACATTTGTGGATACCATTTGTATGTCTCTGTGTCCAGTATGAAGGAAGTTAGAGGTAGTTTTGAAAGACAATGCTAACTAGCGTTAGTGCAACGGCTGGATGTCTATGGGTATCTACTAGCATGCTGGACACACAAACTTAAAAATAATATCCACCAGTTCCTCTGACTCTGGGGAAGTAGATAAAGGGCCTCATTGCCAAAATCACAAAGTATCCCTTTATGACTCACATTTTTTTAATCTGTAGGTGCTACAAAGCAAATATTGGTGTCATATTGGTCCCTTTACGGCTTGCCCTGTAATATGGGTAGTATTTAAATTACATTAATTTATGAATATTGAGAAACTATACCATATTTGATTTGGCTAATTTATCAACATTTTGTTAATTGCCCCCGTGCCTATATTCTATGGGTATATCAAAGTTCTATAGTGAGATCTCTGCTATTTTTAAAGTTATGGCCCATTTTATACAGAGACATTGGCATAGTAGGCAATTTAACCAATCACAGCCCTCCACTTGCTTGTATAATTGCACATCATGCAAATCACCAGCAGAGGGGGACCACTTTGAGTCCATTTTCACATTCACTCTGTTAGTAATGCTTACAAATGGGATCATAACTCATAACTGTTTTTCAATATTCATATTTATATTTTTCAATATTCATTAATAATGTAAGAAAATTGTTACTGAAATCAAAATACTGCTCGTACAACAGAGCAAGCGGTAAAGCTTCATATGAAGTGTTCCCCTATATTCATTTAGCAGCAGCGCCCTCCAAAAAATATTATACTTTTTTGGGGGATAATATATTCTGATTTATTTTTATATTTCTGCCGAGACATGGCTTTAAAAGGATTTTTCTACTTTCCCACCCTTATTATAATTACCCAGAGACAGATGAACTCATGGATAAAAATGTTAATGTCTCTGTGTGCAGGTTGAAGGAAGTTGCTAATTAGCGTTAGCACAATTTTTAACTGACGTTAACGCAATGACTGGAAGTCTATCGGAACAGCTAGCATGTTACCAGTCAATGCGCTAACGCTAGTTAGCAATGGCTCATATCCAAATACCTTCAAACTGCACGCAAATACACAAAAATGGTATCCATGAGTTCATCTGTCTCTGGGTAATTATAATAAGGGCTTCATTGCCAAAATCTCGCACTGTCCCTTTAAGATCAGAGTGACAAGTTACAACATACAGTATATTTGTAGCAAACAGAGTGATCAGTGGCTCAAATGACAGCCACATGGAACATAAATGTTAATTAATTAATTAATTAAATGTTCATGCATTTTGGAGTAGAATGTCCTTTTAAATAGAAGTGACCTTCTCACAATCCTTCCTCCAAAGGAGCATTCTATGGATTAAAGATGTTCGGGTTTCGTAAGGTATTACCCCACTTCACATTATTTACCATCGTTGGCTGTGTTGTTCAGGCCGGTGTTGCTGCTTGGTGTCACTGGGTAGATGGAAACATTAAGCATCAACAACAATGAACCACTCAAACAAAACTCCCTGTCATGGACATTTGCTTGCCACAAACCTGAAGCCATGGAAGATGGAGAAAGAAAAATCACGCGCGAGAAAGAGAGAGAGAGGTGGTTCTGGCACCAACTTAGGAGGGCCTACAGTAGCACTTAGATCTTCTGCACAGATTCAGCCAGACCTGGGCCCTTACAGTAAATCTCAGTAAGACAAAAATAATGGTGTTTCAAAAAAGGTCCAGTCGCCAGGACCACAAATACAAATTCCATCTAGACACCGTTGCCCTAGAGCACACAAAAAACTATACATACCTTGGCCTAAACATCAGTGCCACAGGTAACTTCCACAAAGCTATGAACGAGCTGAGAGACAAGGCAAGAAGGGCCTTCTATGCCATCAAAAGGAACATAAAATTCAACATACCAATTAGGATCTGGCTAAAAATACTTGAATCAGTTATAGAACCCATTGCCCTTTATGGTTGTGAGTAGAGGTCGACCGATTATGATTTTTCAACGCCGATACCGATACATTCAATTTGGTTTAAATAATGCAAAAACAAAGTGTTGGAGAAGAAAGTAAAAGTGCAATATGTGCCATGTAAAAAAGCTAACGTTTAAGTTCCTTGCTCAGAACATGAGAACATATGAAAGCTGGTGGTTCCTTTTAACGTGAGTCTTCAATTATCCCAGGTAAGAAGTTTTAGGTTGTAGTTATTATAGGAATTATAGGACTATTTCTCTCTATACCATTTGTATTTCATATACCTTTGACTATTGGATGTTCTTATAGGCACTTAGTATTGCCAGTGTAACAGTATAGCTTCTGTCCCTCTCCTCGCCCCAACCTGGGCTCGAACCAGGAACACATCGACAACAGCCAACCTCTAAGCATTGTTACCCATCGCTCCACAAAAGCCGCGGACCATGCAGAGCAAGGTGAACAACTACTTCAAGGTCTCAGAGCGAGTGACGTCACCGATTGAAACGCTATTAGCGTGCACCCCGCTAACTAGCTAGCCATTTCACATTGGTTACACCAGCCTAATCTCGGGAGTTGATAGGCTTGAAGTCATAAACAGCTCAATGCTTGAAGCACAGCGAAGAGCTGCTGGCAAACACACAAAAGTGCTGTTTGAATGAATGCTTACGAGCCTGCTGCTGCCTCAACCGCTCAGTCAGACTGCTCTATCAAATATCAAAACATAAACTTAATTATAACATAATAACAAACAGAAATACGAGCCTTTAGGTCATTAATATGGTCGAATTCGGAAACTATCATTTTGAAAACAAAACTTTTATTCTTTCAGTGAAATACGGAACCGTTACGTATTTTATCTAACGGGTGGGATCCCTAAGTCTAAATATTGCTGTTACATTGTACAACCTTTTCACGTTCTGACCATAGTTCTGTTATTTTATTCTTTGTTTTCGTATGGTCAGGGCATGAGTTGGGGTGGGCAGTCTATGTTTGTTTATCTATGTTGGTTTTTGTGTTCGGCCTAGTATGGTTCTCAATCAGAGGCAGGTGTCGTTAGTTGTCTCTGATTGAGAATCATACTTAGGTAGCCTGGGTTTCACTTTTGAGTTGTGGGTGTTTGTTTCCGTGTGAGTGTCTGTTGCCACACAGTGCTGTTTCGGTTTCATTCGTTTCACGTTTATTGTTTTCTAGTGTTCAGTTTATGTCTTTAAATAAACATTATGGACACTTACCACGCTGCGCATTGGTCCTCCGATCATTCTCGCTACTCCTCCTCAGAAGAGGAGAAGGAATGCCGTTACAGAAACACCCACCATGAAAGGACCAAGCAGCGTGGTAACAGGCAGCAGCAGCAGGAGAGCCAGCGATACCTGGAGAGATGGACTTGGGAGGAGATATTAGACGGCAAGGGACCCTGGGCACAGCCGGGTGAATATCGCCGCCCCAAGGCAGAGCTGGAGGCAGCGAAAGCCGAGAGGCGGCATTATGAGGAGCTAGCTCGGCAGCGCGGCTGGAAGCCCGAGAGGCAGCCCCAAAAATGTATTGGGGGAGGCACACGGGGAGTGTGGCGAGTTCAGGTAGGAGACCTGCGCTAACTTCCCATGCTTACCGGAGAGCGAGAGGGACCGGGCAGGCACCGTGTTATGCAGTGGAGCGCACGGTGTCCCTGGTGCGTGTGCATAGCCCGGTGCGGTACATTCCAGCTCCTCGTATCGGCCGGGCTAGAGTGGGCATCGAGCCAGGTGCCATGAAGCCGGCTCTACGCATCTGGTCTCCAGTGCGTCTTCTCGGGCCGGCGTACATGGCACCAGCCTTACGCATGGTGTCCCCGGTTCGCCAGCACAGCCCAGTGCGGGCTATTCCACCTCGCCGCACTGGCCTGGCTACGGGGAGCATTCAACCAGGTAAGGTTGGGCAGGCTCGGTGCTCAAGAGCTTCAGTGCGCCTGCATGGTCCGGTCTATCCAGTGCCACCTCCACGCACCAGCCCTCCGGTGGCAGCCCCCCGCACCAGGCTGTCTCTCCATCTTCTCCCTACAGGTGCTCCCGCCTGTCCAGCGCTGCCAGAGCCTTCCTCCTGCCCAGCGCTGCCAGAGTCTCCCATCTGTCCTGAGCCGCCAGAGTCTCCCGTCTGTCCTGAGCCGCCAGAGTCTCCGTCTGTCCTGAGCCGCAAGAGCCGCCAGTCTGTCCTGAGCCGCCAGAGCCGCCAGTCTGTCCTGAGCCGCCAGTCTGTCCTGAGCCGCCAGTCAGCCAGGAGCCGCCAGCCAGGAGCTTCCAGAGCCATAAGCCAGCCAGGAGCTGCCAGAGCCGTCAGCCAGCCAGGAGCTGCCAGAGCCGTCAGCCAGCCAGGAGCTGCCAGAGCCGTCAGCCAGCCAGAAGCTGCCAGAGCCATCAGTCAGCCAGGAGCTGCCAGAGCCGTCCTTCACTCCGGAGCAGCCGGAGTCTCCCGCCTGTCCGGCGCTGCCGGAATCTCCCGTCCATTCGGGACCCATGGCTAGGGTCCCCAGTCGAAGGTCAGCGGCGAGGGTCGCCGCTCGTAAGAGGCCACGGGGGCGGTTGAGGAGGCGGAAAAAACTGTGGTGAAGTGGGGTCCACGTTCCGCGCCAGAGCCGCCACCGCGGACAGACGCCCACCCAGACCCTCCCCTATAGGTTCAGGTTTTGCGGCCGGAGTCCGCACCTTTGGGGGGGGGTACTGTCACGTTCTGATCACAGTTCTGTTATTTTATTCTTTGTTTTAGTGGTTCTTTGTTTTAATGGTCAGGGCGTGAGTTGGGGTGGGCAGTCTATGTTTGTTTATCTATGTTGGTTTTTGTGTTCGGCCTAGTATGGTTCTCAATCAGAGGCAGGTGTCGTTAGTTGTCTCTGATTGAGAATCATACTTAGGTAGCCTGGGTTTCACTTTTGAGTTGTGGGTGTTTGTTTCCGTGTGAGTGTCTGTTGCCACACGGTACTGTTTCGGTTTCATTCGTTTCACGTTTATTGTTTTGTAGTGTTCAGTTTATGTCTGTAAATAAACATTATGGACACTTACCACGCGGCGCATTGGTCTTCACACAGTTCGCAACGAGCCAGGCGGCCCAAACTGCTGCATATACCCTGACTGCTTGCAAGAGAAGTGACACAATTTCCCCAGTTAAAAGAAATTCATGTTAGCAGGCAATATAAACTAAATATGCAGGTTTAAAAATATATACTTGTGTATTGATTTTAAAGAAAGGCATTGATGTTCATGGTTAGGTACATTGGTGCAACGACAGTGCTTTTTTGTGAATGTGCTTATTAAATCACCCGTTTGGCGAAGTAGGCTGTGATTTAATGATAAATTAATAGGCACCGCAATGATTGTATGCAACACAATACAAGCTAGATAAACTAGTAATATCATCAACCATGTGTAGTTAACTAGTGATTATGTTAAGATTGATTGTTTTTTATAAGATAAGTTTAATTCTAGCTAGCACTTTACCATGGCTCCTTGCTACACTCGCATAACAGGTAGTCAGCCTTCCACGCAGTCTCCTCGTGGAGTGCAATGTAATCGGCCACAATCTGTGTCCAAAAATGCCGATTACCGATTGTTGTGAAAACTTGAAATCGGCCCTAATTAATCAACCATTCCGATAAATCGGTCGACCTCTAGTTGTGAGGTCTGGGGTCCAATCACCAACCAAGAATTCACAAAATAGGGATAAACACCAAATTGAGACTCTGCATACAGAATTCTGCAAAAATATCCTCCATGTATAACGTAAAACACAAAATAATGCATGCAGAGCAGAATTAGGCCGATTCCTGCTAATGATCAAAATCCGTTAAATTCTACAACCACCCAAACCTTCCATAACAAAGCCATCATATACAGAGAGATGCACCTGGAGAAGAGTCCCCTAAGCAGGCTGGTCCTGGGGCTCTGTTCACAAACACAAACAGACCCCACAGAGCTCCAAGACAGCAACACAATTAGACCCAACCAAATCATGAGAAAACAAAAATATCATTACTTGACACATTGGAAAGAATTAACAAAAAAACAGAGCAAACTAGAATGCTATTTGGCCCTTAACAGAGAGTATACAGTGGCATAATACCTGACCATTGTGACTGACCTAAACTTGACTATGTACAGACTCAGTGAGCATAGCCTTGCTATTGACAAAGGTCACCGTAGGCAGACCTTGCCCTCAAGAGAAGACAGGCTATGTGCACACTGCCCACAAAATGAGGTGGAAGCTGAACTGCACTTCCTAAACTCCTGCCAAATCTATGACCATATAAGAGACACATATTTCCCTCAGATTACAGATTCACAAAGAACTCGAAAACAAACCCAATATCACCCATATCTACTGGGTGAAATACCACAGTGTGCCATCACAGCAGCAACATTTGTGACCTAACCAATGAAGAACAAACACCATTGTAAATACAATCCATATTTATGTTTTTTTATTTTCCCTTTTGTACTTTAACTATGTGCACATCGTTACAACACTGTATATAGATATAATATGACATTTGAAATGTCTTTATTCTTCTGGAACTTTCATGAGTGTAATGTTTACTGTTCATTTTTATAGTGTGTTTATTCGTGTTTATTATCTATATCACTTGCTATGGCAATGTTAACATATGTTCCCATGCCAATAAAGCCCCTTGAATTGAATTGAGAGAGAAAGGGAGAGAGAGAAAATGAGAGAGAGCACCCATTGCCATTATCTCTCCATGCACATAAACAGTGACCTCCAGAATCCCCCCGCAGTCAGCCCACTGTCATACAAAAACAGACAACATCAATACAAACACACTCAGAGCACTCCCCATTATCATGTTACATCCTGGTCTCTCTCCACTTACAGACGCCTGCTTAGCTGTTGGCCAGCCAGCCAACCCATCAACATGGCACACAGACAGGGGAAATGGGCCCAGGCACAGATGATAAACAATGTGGCTTCACATTTCACTCTGACCTAAATCTACAGAGGAGGTCAGCCTGTCGGTCAGCTGGCCTCGAGGAGAGGAGAGTAGATGAGAATTTAAATTAACATACACTCGTGTGTTTGTGTGTGCCAGTGTGAACATGTGTGTACGTGTGTGTGTGTGTGTTTGTGAGTGTGTGTGAGAGAGAGAGAGAGAGAGAGAGAGAGAGAGAGAGAGAGAGAGAGAATGTATATGTGGGTGTGTGCATGATTGTACCCACAGGAGAGCGTGTGCCCATTTGAGGCATTGTAAAAATGCCAAACTGCCTCAATGGAGGAAAAATGGGCTTATTCATTCTTTGAAAAAACGGACAAAGCATTTTAGACATCCCACAGGGACCGAGAAAAGCCCAGGTTTGTTAATAACAGAGCTTAGTAGTGCAATAAAACCTGCTCAGCTAAGAATCATTAGAAAATAGCCTGACTCCGTTTAATTGTAAATCAAGTTCAAGAACTGCCTGGAGAGTCATCACTCAGTGCATCCAATTAATAAAGGAGAAATCCATTATCTGGCAACCATTTTATGGAAACAAAAATTCCACAACAAATGGGGAGGAGCAGGGGGAGAGGGAGAGAGGGGGAGGAAGGGAGAGAGGGAGGAGGTTTGGCCATGCGGCCCGGGCAGATCCTGAGGGCGTGAGCGTTTTGTGCGAGAGGGAGGGTAGCCTGGACCCCGGCAGAACACTTGGCATGTGCCAACCACTCAGGTGACAGGCCATCTCACTCCAACTCCTCTCCTCTCCCCTAAATTCACGCCCTTGCGTCTTTTCTATGTTCAGGCCATTGTCTGAACAGGGCCAGCTGGGTGGGTGTTCCAGGGCTCCAGCAGGACTGCCTGGGTTAGTGGCTGGGTCAAACGGTCAAATAGGGGGTGCTTATATTTGTCCTGTTTCACTGCATGTACAAGTGCTAACCTGTACGAGTGTGAGGTGTGAAATGGAAGTGTGTTTTGTGCATATCCCAAATACCCCTGAGACACCCTCAGAGAGTAGCGTCACGGCCAGGGATCAGCTATTATTGACGGCGACCCTGGAGCAATTGGGGTTAAGTGCCTTGCTCAAGAGCACATTGACAGATTTTTCACCATGGGGATTAGATTACTGGCCCAACACGCTTAATCGCTAGGGTACCTGCCGCCCGCCCTTCTAGAGGGCTACAGGGCCACTGCTGACTCGGTGGGGGGCAGGATCCTCGGGATCCTTGTTCAGAACAGACAGACTACTACTGAGCCAGCCTAGGGGACAGAGAGCAGAACAGAGGGAAGGATGTAGGACTGGGCTGCCATCAGGGTGGACTGGGGCTCTCAGCTTCTCTTTGAATGGAGGAGTGAGACAGAAGAGCAGTCTGATGCCTTCTGGCAATCGGCTTAATATGACTTTGTTGATAGTCCTTCTATTCATAACACTGATGATTAATGGAGTGAGTGAGCCGATTGCATCAGCTAAGGAGAATGTAGGGATACATTTACCTTGTGTGAATCCTCGCAAAATCCTTCAGGTTTCTGAGTCTCTGTGTGACAGTGAAAGATTCTTCAAAGATAAACAAGGACTTATCGGGAGGGGTCTTCATTTTTGGAGACAAAAGAAAGAAAAGGTCCATGTCACTGGTCCCTGTGAGGCAGGAGCCTGGGAGGGGAGCGGAGCATGGCACAGAGGAAGGTGGAGGCAACAGCCACAGGCTCTGACATGTGGCAGCCTGCCTGCCTGCCTACCTGCCTGCCTACCTGCCTGCCTGCCTGCCTACCTGCCTGCATGCCTACCTGCCTGCCTACCTGCCTGCCTGCCTGCCTACCTGCCTGCCTGCCTACCTGCCTGCCTGCCTGCCTGCCTGCCTGCCTACCTGCCTGCCTGCCTACCTGCCTGCCTGCCTGCCTACCTGTCAGCCTGAAATGAAAGCAGCTTCACACGCAGGTTTTCTCCCCTCCTGCCATTGTGTAAGGCTTTCGGCTGACGGGGACTGTGAATAAACAACAGTGCTTCTTCTGCATGGAGAAGAAGAGGTGGAGAGGAGAGGAGGGTGCTGAGGCGGGCAGCAATCACACAGACTTTGTTCTGCTGGGGAATAATAGACAGTTTAGCAGCCAGTGCTTTACCTGCAATTAAAATAAAAAGATAATTGTGTTAAAAGCATCCAGTCTGTCAGCTGCATCTTGGGATATTGTCCCTTTGTCGTGGCGCGTGGAAGACAAGACAACACATTCCACTGTCCGTGATATATATATATATATATACTGTACCTCTCTGGGCTGTCACACTTTATTGAGCAAACAGGGAGCTATGACAAGGCGGGGGTGGGATAATTCATCTTAAAAACATCGCTGGTTGAACTATTGTTCTTTGGTTTCTCTGTGAAGGCACAACACTTCTTTACCTTTCAGATCTCAAAGCACTGCACTCCTACTGCACACCACCATCTCAGGACTCCAATCCAAAATGTAATAATGGTGCTAGCGTTCCTGTAATGGGGGGGTGGGACAGACAGAGAGAGAGAGAGAGAGCAAAAGAAGAGAAAGGAAGAGAGAGAATGAAGAGAGAGAGACGGAGGAGAGAGGGTATTTCCCAGGACGGGTTCTCTCCAGGGCCGACCCAACACTTCCTCAGACAGTAATATCATGCAAAATGGTCCAGCTGTGCTTTCATCTCCTAATGTCATTACAGTGAGCAGGTAGAGATCAGAGATTGCATTCTCCTCCTCTGTAATGTGGTTCACAGGCAGCCTCTCCGCTGCACGACGCCTGACACACTCTTTGCATCTCCAAAGAAGCGTCAGATCAGAAAACATAGGAGGAATCGCTTCCCTCCTGTGCTTCAGACACATCTCAGAGTCTCCTCTTAACGCATGTTCTTCTACCCATAATTCAGCAACACATGCATTATAAGCAAAGCAGAGAAGCAGAGATTCGTCTCATGGGGAGAGAGAGAGTGTTGTCATGCGCTGCCAATGCTCCAGATTCACGTTCTCATATTCACATGTAAGACTGACTGGTAAAATAACCCTCTGTCAAAGAGCTAGAGAAACATATCTCAAATATGCTATGTTTGGTATTTCATAACCTTGCCCTGGGGCGATGTAGGACAACTGGTGAGTTTAACCTGCCCTGGGGCGATGTAGGACGACTGGTGAGTTTAACCTGCCCTGGGGCGATGTAGGACAACTGGTGAGTTTAACCTGCCCTGGGGCGATGTAGGACAACTGGTGAGTTTAACCTGCCCTGGGGCGATGTAGGACAACTGGTGAGTTTAACCTGCCCTGGGGCGATGTAGGACGACTGGTGAGTTTAACCTGCCCTGGGGCGATGTAGGACGACTGGTGAGTTTAACCTGCCCTGTGGCGATGTAGGACAACTGGTGAGTTTAACCTGCCCTGGGGCGATGTAGGACGACTGGTGAGTTTAACCTGCCCTGGGGCGATGTAGGACGACTGGTGGGTTTAACCTGCCCTGGGGCGATGTAGGACGACTGGTGAGTTTAACCTGCCCTGGGGCGATGTAGGACGACTGGTGAGTTTAACCTGCCCTGGGGCGATGTAGGACGACTGGTGGGTTTAACCTGCCCTGGGGCGATGTAGGACAACTGGTGAGTTTAACCTGCCATGGGGCGATGTAGCACAACTGGTGAGTTTAACCTGCCCTGGGGCGATGTAGGACAACTGGTGAGTTTAACCTGCCCTGGGGCGATGTAGGACAACTGGTGAGTTTAACCTGCCCTTGGGCAATGTAGGACAACTGGTGAGTTTAACCTGCCCTGGGTCGATGTAGGACAACTGGTGAGTTTAACCTGCCCTGGGGCGATGTAGGACGACTGGTGAGTTTAACCTGCCCTGGGGCGATGTAGGACGACTGGTGGGTTTAACCTGCCCTGGGGCGCTGTAGGACAACTGGTGAGTTTAACCTGCCCCGGGGCGATGTAGGACAACTGGTGAGTTTAACCTGCCCTGGGGCGATGTAGGACAACTGGTGAGTTTAACCTGCCCTGGGGCGATGTAGGACAACTGGTGAGTTTAACCTGCCCTGGGGCGATGTAGGACGACTGGTGAGTTTAACCTGCCCTGGGGCGATGTAGGACGACTGGTGAGTTTAACCTGCCCTGGGGCGATGTAGGACGACTGGTGAGTTTA